>NW_018127888.1:362943-402643 GCF_001952655.1 Monopterus albus | reverse complement strand
TTGTGAAACCTATTCAAAAGAAGTTCTTCAGCAACTTTTGAGAGAATATTAGCAAGTGCAATAGGTCTATAATTACCCGAGTGTCATCATGTTGTAGCAAATGTCATTTCCAGACAAAATACCAACCATAATCCTAAATCACCCTCAAACCTTCCTAAATAATGATCCACTGCTGCTCAGTAAAATGATAGAAACTGTTGAATTTGTGCATGTTTTCAGAAAACAGCACAGAAAGAATGGAAGAAAGTTGGACTTCCACTGGGCTCCCGCTCACCGTCAGACTGCATGCAGATTGTGTGTGAGCTGTGAGAATACATAGTGAGGCCTTGACAGTTTAATACAGTTAAAAGGGTTCTACTGCGCTGTGGCGCTCCAGATCCATACTGTAGGCTGCCATAATCAGACGTCTATCAGAGCAATACAAGGCAGAAAGGAGGAGGAGGAGGAGGAGGAAGAGGAAATACAGGCTGTCCATATGGAATTATATCAAAGTAGTGCAGAAACATTTGTGATTCAACATTCCAAGGTCTTAAGAGAGAAAATCAATATTTGCTCTCTTTTTATGTTTGGCAGGCTTTGTATTCAGACTAATTCTAAATATTAAACAAAAATGCACTGTACAGCTTATGTCTATGACTTTATCTCTCATAAAATCATATAAAAGAGAATGACATCAGTCACTGAGACCAATCTTAATCTCCATGACTGGTGCTTACTGATGTGAAATATTCATTAGGATTACACAGCCTCCTTGTTGCTTGACAACTGCTTTCCTCCGTGAATCTGCAGCATAATGTATTAAGAACAGAATGATTTGATAATTTCATTTAGCTGTCACCCTGCCCAGCCATTCATTTCAACTCAATTAAATAATTTAATTAAAATAATGACACTGTTGAAACATCTTTAATTTGTGAAAAATGATGAGGATAACTTACTGCTGAACTGCTTTTTCTTTATAAAGTGAAAATAGTGAAAAGCATTTAAGTTATTAATCAAGGGCATAGTTTATGAATGATAAAGACATGTCCCTACAAATATTTTGGGAGGACAGAAAGGTCCCCATCAATATTTCAGCAAACCTGTCAACATTATCTTTGGAGTGAAGTCATATTATATCATTCCAATGTGCCCTCCCTGAGGCTACACCTACAAGGCAACATGCTAGCATCTGACTGCCTGAAAAGGTGAGAGCAATCTGAAGCTCAGGTTATGTGCAAATGTCACATTTGCTCCCAGAGACAGACAGGTAAAAGTGTCTGGCATTAAATAAAATCTACATTTGGCTGAAAACGTACAGCATGGAAAATGTATGAAATGTCACCAAGTAACTGTTAAATACAGTATGGTTTAACACTCTCTTCATCAGACAAAGCAGCCAGCTAGACAGTGACTATGATATTATTGAAGGAGACATTAAGTTTTTGTCCTCCACTGAAGGACAGAAGATGGAGATCAGCCTGTAGGCCATGTGGTTGCTCTGTGTGTGGAGTCTGGTGGAGAAGAGACAGGGAGCTGAGGTCCAACCACTGACATGACACAAGAGAGCAGCTCCAGCCCTCTAGCTCTGACAGAAGACGGACTGGGAGGGAGCCCCGCTGTCCAGCTTTTGTTCAGCACTCAACATAAAATGATATGAGAGGACAGGCACAAGGACTGGACACAGGGACACACACACACACACACACACACACACACATCATCCCTGTGGCTGAGGAAGAGAACAAAGACCAGCTTCCCATCATGTGGTAATGTGGCCTTCATTTAAACTGGACTGCAGGATACTGGCCTACATAGGGCACATTTGCATACTGCAGAACTACTTCACTGTATCTAAGGAAACTCGTACTGTAATTCCAAATGTCAGATATCTTGGTGTTAAAACAGTATCAAGTCCCTCTGTTTATACAGCGTGTATGAAAACTATAAATACTTAAATGAAACAAATTGCGAGTTCAAGTGTTTCATTCTGACGGAGCACAACCACTTCTAGAAATTATGCCGTGACCACATTAAATACCCAATATTTCACTACAACAGCCACATGTACTGACTACAGTAATACATTTTTATGCTTAGGCCCTCACTAAATGTGGTTAAGATTAGGTCAACATTGTGCTAGGGTTTACAGAGAAGTTCAAATTGACTTGAGACAAGTTTTTTATTTTACATTTAAACAAAACCATATTTCCCTGATCTGTGTTTTTACTACCTAAAACATTACTAGCAATAATAGAAAGGGACAAAAACAAAAGAGTTCAAAGATTAAGTTTTATTTGAACCTGACTTCCCTTTAATTTTCTATTTGTCTTTAACGGTATACCAGGGTCACTCAGTGTGAAAATATCTGTATTTGTGTTAACAGATAGTTATACTTACCTCAAACAAAGTCATAACACTTAATTACTTAGAAAGCTTTATGTAAATGGATGTTAAACTGATGTTTGTGTTTACACACACTGATAGTCCCTTGCGGCGGTGCTCTCAGGGGAGAAACAGGTACTGTGAAGACTACAACACACACAGGCACAGCTGGTACAGAAGAGAAGTTTTCATCATGACAGCTCTGAAACTGACTTAGTCGTACTTAAGTCAAAGAAACACCAGGATGCTGCTGTGTGTGAAGGGACGTGCCAACCTCCAACTTGACTTTGTCAGAGAGATTTAAATCCCTCTGACAAAGTCACTTCTTCATTGGATCACTGAGGTGAAACACACAGTTGCCCTCTGGTCTCATTTGACTGAAATCTGACAACTTATAATGACTCCTCAGAACATGTGGCTACATCACAGTCAGCCTTAAACACACTGTAGAGTACGGTTTTGCCACTGCTTCTCGACACAGCTAAGGCTCTTCCTGCTTAGCTCCACATGAAACAAAAAATACAACATGAGCAGAATACAGAGAAATGTCCTACTAATGGGCAATAAGCGCAACTGAGCAGAATGATTTAAGGAAATGTTTACGATGTTTAAAAGATAGAAATCCTGCTAATTTTGCCTCTGATCTATATTTCATGAACACGCAAATCTTTTCATCTTCTTAAGAATTTACAGCATTAATGGTTTTAATGGGTAGCGTAAATGATGAAACTCTCCAAATGTCAGGATATTACAGAAAAATGCCTTAGAAAGTGTTAGTGAGGAGGAGGATATGAATGTAACACACCAGCTCTAGTGAAGTTCACAAAATAAGGTGTGACTGCATTCCAACCAAAATATTGTGTATAACACCTTGTCATCATACACAAAATGCACTCAAATTGGAGTAAAGTATGAGATTAACAGACTGTGATCTCTCAGACTGACGATATCAACTTGCAATGTTTTCTTTGTTTTCTTTTTTACCTACTCGTTTGAGTTTATTCCAATCCCCTGAACTCAACTCTTTGTTTGTACTGTATTTAATGCAAATCTTGGAGAGTAACTACAATAAACAAGTTGGAAACTGTCATTTTGTGGCAACATGAGGTTATGATGACGACTAAAATCAATCTTACTCTTCTTATGCATGTCTGTGATGATCAAGCCTGTCTGTGCTCTTTCAAAGCTAAAACCTTTACTGAGTCATTGTGTCACTACAGCAGAATAATATCAACATGATGTTGCTTCCATCTATTTTATTTACCCTGATTTTACACACCAGTTATTTTCAACCTGTCACTCTCTGGCAAATGCACAGCACGGAGTGACCATGTGTGCAGAACAGAGGCACAAAGTTTCAATGACTGAAAAAAGTTACTTCCTTCATCTACTCTCAGGATTCGTCAGATTCAGATTTCCTCTGAAGTTTTATTAAAATTAAACTATATCCTGCACTCATCACTGCTTTATCTCTTTATCTATCCTGTATGATGGCTGTGGCATCACAGCTGATCTGCCCCCTAACCTCTCAGATCTCCTGGCAGGATGTGACTATACAGCATACTGTGTCCTGATCCCAGTCCCAGCAGCAGATCTGCCACACTAATAGCAACCAGAGCTAGAAGCTACAAATTATTACCAGTTAAAACAGAAAAGATTCAGCCGATAAAGAAAGATGACAGCCAACCTGAAACATTGAGCAGCTCAGCGTGATGCTGATTAGGGATAAACAGAGCTGCCGGACTTCATGTTACTGACAGACAAGAAGACAGACTAGAGATGTCTCATTAAATGTCCAGAAGGATTCATTAAAATGTGATAATTATATTTCGATTAATGCAAAGTGACAGCGAGGGTGACCTGCTAAAAATTAGGTGAGAGAGAGAAAAAGCAGACAATGACTCTAGACTTGAAAAAGCCTTTAACACCATCAGACACATTCTGCATCAAGCAGTGTTGGGAAAACTAGCTTTGCAAACAATCACTTCACACTGGAAGAAGTTAAACTACAGCAAAGCTACTGTAGAGAGAAATGGAATGTTGTAAACTAAAGTTACTCAGAAAATATATCTCCATACATACATACATACATACATACATACATACATACATACACACAAGCGTGATACAAAACTAGAACCTTTTTTTTTTTTTTTTTTTACTCTGCCAGCCCCCAAAAAAAGAGTCACTCAGTCTGGGCATTTCACAATGATTAAACCTGCACCTTTTAGACCATATGAACAGCTTGAACACTGGTCTAAATGGGTCAGTGTTTCACTTCTACTTCTACTTCTCGGAGCAGAATCTCCTGTTTATACGACACATGGGATGCCTCTCAAAGTTCTCAAAGGCTAAAAGGCAGTTAAGGTTAGAGAAGCAATGGTATAAGAAAAAAAAGATTCATTTCCCTTTATGGCCCAAAACTATTTGTAGTTGCAGTAGTTAACTTCACAAAAATGGCAAAAATGCAATTTACCTACTTCAGTCACTACAAAATACAAATATACTTCAACTACCAGCATGTTATTGCACAATGTAGTTCACTGCTCCCCAACATTGATACCAAGATATAAATGCTATTTTTCAACTATGCACACTGATGCAGGGAAGCATTAAAAAATAAAAACAATAAAAATACAACACAAACAAAACAGTAAAGCAGAGGAATAAAGAGCACACAGATGGAGAGTGAGAAAGAACAAGCAAACCCAGACCATTACAAAGCTCTCCACTGCCAAAAGAACACAGAGACAATACCATCAGCTATTGGACATCACCACAAAGACCCAAAATAAACTTCAATACTATTTGGCTCTTCACAGACTGTACACGGTGGCAGATGGTGAGCACCGTGACTGATCAGAACCCGAGGAAGACGTTGGCGATACACGGACTCGGTGACCGCAGCCTGGCCATTGAGACCAGCTTAAAGAAGACCGACTGTGTCAACTGTGTCCACAGGGAAAAGGAGGAGACAAAGCAACACTTTTAATTTTACTGGATCACCTAAGAACATCTACAGGAAGAACAAAGTTCTTCACACAAATTAAATGTTAAGAGTTTGATTCACTACCTCAAAAAAATCAAAATACATCAACTGGGAGAAAATAGTGTCTGTGCCGTATTAGCCGCAAAATACAGTACGTCTAGACATGTCGCAGCCTAAGAGCCAGCCAGCACAACAAGGACGCATCTGTAGCTCATCTCCGCACACGGGGATTTGTAACAGCCAACACTTGAGGCACATCCAGTAACTTGTGTTAAAAATCTCTGAATAATAACCAAAAGCTTGTTCTTGCAAACTGTTGGTGTGTAAATACTGCAGACTTTACAGTGACCAACTGGATAATGATTATTATTCCCTTTTTTGTACAATATCAGTCCACTGTCTTGCTTTTCCCCCACTGAGGTACTGTTGAAAACTGTGCAGTACAACTTCAGTGAAACAGGATGTGGACTAAGCACTTGTCAGTCAAGAGAGCTGCAGCCAACATCTGATCTTTATCTATTTAATAAAAGATGTTTCCAAAAAAGAAATGCAGCATCGCGTCATGCAATTATTGAAAGTGGAATGAGGGAGTCGGTCCATTTGCAAGTGTTGCCTCATGGAAGCTCAGAGAGAGGATGATGCACCGACCACACTTGTGTACATGAACAGTGTCATATGACTGTTGCTCTTTATAAGACTGGAAAAAATAAACCAACTTGATGACGAAACGGAACAGGTTTAGTTGTTTTCTTCTCTCTTTTTTAACATTTACACCTTTTTAAATATTCATAAATCTGCTGTCAGTTTTGACTGACAGCAGACTTATGAATAATTAATTTGTTCATTCAGAGGTTAAAGACCTGAATAAAATTGTCCTGTTTTCCTTAAAAATTCAAGGACAAATTTAGCAGCTTTATGATTTTTACAATCACTTTCTGCTGCCATTTAAAAAAGTGTTTCATACAAAAGACAACCACAGCGCAAAACCTTGGTTAACATGTCACACAGACCCTGGAATAGAAAGCATGTAACGTTTGTATTTTTGACAAAGGACAGGCAATGTGAGTAATTTAGTGCATTGACAGTCAAGCACATAGTCACAGTCGAGGCTTTATAGCCCTATAGTACGTTAAACTACTTAGAGCAAGCTTTTAAAACACTAAACTTTAGTCTTCAAACTGAGGCAATATCACTGAGAAGATCAGTGTTCGTCTACTAGCTGTTCAGTCAGTCGTACTTCTAGGCAGAATACCAAGGGATATCAGAGTATAGAGCAAAATGTATGTCAGTGATCACAACACATCAGTCCGTACGACTGAGTGCTGAAAAAAATACTGCAGCACATAAGCATATTTATATCTGTATCTCTCTCTCTCTCTCTCCGAGTTAGCTCCACAGTGCCAGCTTCTCATGTTATACCTTCATCACTGCCTGTGCCAGTGTCTTACCTCTGGGACAGTTTAGCTCCTCTGCTGTTTCTTTCCTGGCTACTCCTGCTGTGACAGATGGCATCTTGTCCTTGGCCATGATTAGAGGTTGTCAATGCCAGCTCTGTGGATCAATGGTGGGAACCTTCATGCTGGTCAGCTGAGTAACCTCAGCTGTGTGTAGCTGTGTAGGTATGTGACCCTGACAGTACATTGTGTTGTGTTGCTCTCTCTTTGCCTCCTCTGTCTCTTGTAAGCTCTTTGTGGGTCACATCCACTCCTGGAGTTTCACCTGACACTGCCAGCGTGACATACATAACATTATAACACCAGACCCTGATGTCATACGTCCCGATATGAGAGTGATTCTGAGTATCTACAGACCTGTCACTGCGTCTAATGTTTGCTCTCAACTCACTGCAGTCACACGGCTGAAGCTACTAAAGCTCTGATCATGGCTCTCGATGCTTTTATCTAACTCACACATAGAAAAGAATTATGAGAATCCTAGGGTTTAGCACCATGGCACTCATTGTACTGTACATGACAACTGAAGTGGAAAAATCTTCTCAATTGATAAGTTGGAACTAACAAATGGTTGTCCTTTTAGCTTTGAAAATGACAAAAGGACCATACACACAAGCAAACAGATAGCAAATGTTGCTGATTGGTAAAATACTACACAGGATTCTTAAAACCCCTGCAATGTAATTTCTAAAGTAAGTTATTCAAACACAGGATGGGCAGAGGCAGGCCCCACTAATGCTGCTCAGCCTGCTGCCAACTGTCGCTCTTTGTGTTTTGATCCTGTTGTGGAAATCCAAATCGCAATGCACTCGAGGGACTTTTACTTCAGGGTAGGTTCTTGGATTTTAGTTCATTGGGAACAAAAAGTACCAGGAATTTGAAAACAGATTTTTACATAGCACTCCTTCCAGTTTCCTCTGTAGCCCACAGTTAGCTGGGAACATCTGCTATAAGTCTGAAGAGTGGCATACAACTTTAAAGTACTTCAAGTAACAGATTTTTTTTTTAACTAAAGACTTACAGTAACTCTGTTGTCACACTTTTCATAGTGAGAATCTACAGTGCAGCCTCATACGGGAAGCATCTGTTGTAAAGACTTCAAACCTTGCATTGGACCTCAAATGATAAAACCACAAGGTCAATGTGAAGCAACCACACAAACACATACACCAAACATCTCATTTCCACTCGACTCAACCATGGGTGCTTGTATATGTGATGTGTTTCTTTGTTGAATTACCATATAAATGACTGCCACTGCTTATCAGGGTTCATTTAAAAAAAGCCTGTGGTAAGAATAGAAGAGAAGATGATAGTGAGAGGGAACGGGTAGGAGATAGAGAGCGTACCTGGCTCTCATTAGAACGTGGTGCTAACATCTATTTCTCTCCATCTCATTTGACTGTCACTTTCTTTATCTGTCTTTGGTGCCTCTGTCCTTTTCTTACACAGGTTCCTCTGCACCTTAAAGGCAACATAACAGCCCAGGAGCGTGTTGCCTCAGTAAACGGTAAAGGGAAGGATGGGACAGACCAGGATGAGAATCAGAAACAGATAAAAGTGTCTCTGCTGAACATAAACTCAATAAACCCTCTCCTCTGACCTACAGATGTACTCTGCACCACCTTCTTTGTAATTACCTTTCTAAACAGTAATTTACAGACTACCAAATGTTGACTTCTACCCATTTATGTTGTTTTGTCTTTTGTTAACAACCAATGATAAAAGTTTTCCATTTGGTTCCTGTAAGGTTCATCAGTGAATTTGTTTTTACAGATTGGTGGCTGCGGCTCAGGAGGTAGCGTAGGTTAACCCTTGGGGTCAGTGGTTCAGTCCCCACATGTCAACAGTGTCCTTGAGCAAAACACTGAATTCTTAGTGAGAAGTGGAGTGAAGCACTTCAAAGTGCTATACAAGACCATTTACCAAATATAAATCAAACACTGTACTGCAGAACACATGATTTTCTTGAATAGATTCATAACAGCCACAAACAAATAACTTAGTATTGATAGTCAGAGCTCTCTGATGACTCTCATTATTCAGTTTTTCCTCTGCCCATCAGTTCTGCTCTGACGTCTGAGGCAGAGAGGTTCAAGTTATAAACTATGCATTTGTCCAAACAAACCCTGTTTCTCTCTGTATACTGTAACACTTCACTCTGTTCTGTGTTAAGGTCTCCTTTCTCTACCTCCTTAAAGTGGTAAAGTGGTGCAAAGACGAACATACTGGTCCAATCAAACTCAAAATAATTTAGAGTCAGCAGGTGGCTCCTGCTAACTATATACAGGAATAAACCTGCAGACACACAGCACCACAATCTGGTGGCATCCGATTAGCTACAGTACATACTCAATTCCAAACCTTGCATCTATTCAGAAACAGAATACCTTCCCTAGGAACTTCAAGTTTGTTTACCCAATTACCAGAAAAGGAAGGAAAGCTGAATTTCTCACCCACTTCTCTTCATCAGCCCTAATATAGAAATAAACTAATGAACAAGTACCAAATGAATAAATTTACTTTAATTCGCTGTTGTCCGTGCAAATGTTTTGCAGCTGGTTTTTCATAGAATTAGCAAGTTGTCTTCCAACATGTCAGCTTGCTAAGAGCAACTGTTAAAAAATGTCAGTGTTAGAGCAGGTATAAACTAGAATTACCACTTCAGAGTTCTATGCTCTGCCAACAGTCAAACTCACAGGAATGGGACAGACGAGAGGTCACTGACCTCTGGCCTCCAAATTCTAATCAGCTCATCCCTGAGGTCAAGTGGGCACTTGTGCCAATTTTGAAGAAATCCCCTCAAGGTGTGTCTAACACATTGCGTTCACAAGAACAGGCTGTATGGACGGATGGACAACCTGAAAACATACAACCTATGTACCATAAGTATCATGGCAATATCAAGGCTTAATTCAATCTTACAAAAGATGGACAACAGAAAAGTGGTTTAAGTTGCCAGAGTTTATTAACATTTCTATTCTCATGCTTATAGCTATCCATGAAAACCTAACTCATTACTACAGTCTATTGAAATGTTGACAATGGAGGATGACCAAGGCATATATTCTCAGTGAAGACGCAGGCAATAAAGTCTTTACAGTCTGTAAGTAATGAGCGCTTATAGAATTCCACATTCTTCACTACTGATTTACCAGGCAGTGGAGCAGCATCCCACATGAACAGCCTAAATTATTCAGCTCTTTCTCCTGAGATTTGCCTCCAGTGGAGGTCCTGCTGCTGTCTCTCGCCACTGATCTGTAAGTCAGACTCGTCTCTTTACAGGTTTACAGCTACAAAACAGGTGCCAGAGTGTTTTATTGGTCCTTATCAGCCTCACCCCCTGCAGCAGGACTCACACCTAGTCTCTCAGACCTGATGCTGTATGTCCACAGAAATTTATGTGATGTTCCTCGGTGCAGAGACTGACCTTCTCTGTGGGTGAAGGGGTGGGGATTTACCAGGAACACTCAATGTCAATTGTTCTGTAAGAACATCACTTGCAATCGCTGCAGTTTTTCAAACTCTGAAAGCATTGCATAGATTTTACTAACAATGACAAGATGGCTGGTGATTTGTTTGATACAGAGAACAATTACAGCATCATGGCAGCTCATCTCTAAAGCTGTTAAGCACAGAGAAGTGGATGAGACATCACCTAGCGGGGGTGTGCAGCAATATATTATATATACACAAACAATGGAGTGTTTTTGGAGGCTGCGGGTTTGTGCAGGAGCCTATTGATAAGTGAGAAAAGAAAAACAAGTGGTCTACTAAAATGTTATGAGGATGCTCCACTCGTGAAATGCAGCCACTTTTAACAGAATAAAGCAGTAAAATAGCTGCCGTCTGAATACTGATCCTCATATTAGGGCAACATGCAGACAGGAGGAATTTCTCTCACTTAGTATTAATTGCATTTTTCCTATAACCCACAGATACATACCGTAGAACATTTATTTGTAAGAAAGGACATTCTTGTTGGTGTCGATGTGTTTCATTTGGAGTTTGGTGCAGCATTCGACAGCTCAGTAGAGTGGATCGTTGATGGAGCTCCAAGCCAGCCTCCAGCACTGACTCCAGGTGATTTGTGGGGAAAGGGATTTCTTATTCCGGTTAATCTTCTTCACTCTCTGAAGAGTTTGGAAGTGTCTTACATAGCATTTGATCTATGAAATGTGCTTTATAAATAGAGATTGATTTGGTTGGCTTACATAAAAAGGAATGAGCAGAGGAGAAAGTGCTGAACATTTACATAGCTGTGGATTACTGGTCAAGTGAATGAATCAATTCTAAGACAAGAAAAAAAGTAAATGAGCTAAAGAGGTGTGGATGCTTTTGCCATATTCCCTCTGTGCTTTCCTCACAAAGTGATTGATCTGAAAAAAAAAAGTCTTAAGTGATTTCAGACATGACGGTTTGAAGGATCTAAGCGGAATGGTTTTGATGGAAAAAGTTTATTTTAAAAATATCTTTATACGTAAAACATTTTAGATGCAAGTTCAGTTGTATTCTGTACTTCACAGGATAAAACAAGGCAAATGCGTCTGTTTTGCTCATGATGACCTGCTTACCTCCCCAGCAAGTACATGGTCATCTGAAATGTGCCTAGTTAAACATCTAAATTAGCACCTTTATATTCATCCATATAGTACATCCTTGATGCGATATGGTTAGAATTATTTTCAGGTGCTGGCCATGGTTTTCTGTCTGCTTCAGCCAGGAGCTCCCAGGAGACTTGGCTGTTGATTCTTCTCCTCTGACTCCACTCTGCCGTGGAGCCCGGTGCTTCAACACCTGCTTGAGTTCCCTGAAATGTAATCCAAGCTGAGAGCTTTAACAGTGAAACAGCTGTCTGCACAGTTAGTCTAGAAGGGAATCTCCAGCTTTACACCACATACTGTGCGTCGCTCTTTGGGTCAAACCATATTTTGTAGCCAACCCAGGGAATGGTCCTACAATGAAAGGTCTTTTGAAATATGTAAAGTTTTACCTAGAAGTGAATTAGTGGATTTAAATTCCGCTCTGAAAAATGTTTATCAACCAGCTTCTAAAATATTACAGTGAGCCTTTCTTCCATAATGACATTTATTATGATGCATTCATTCTAGAGCCAACTGCTCCTGATTACAGGATGCAGCTTCCACACAGATTCCCTCAGAGCCTCCACTGAGAAACATCTGTCTTCTGTGGAAATGCCAACCAAATACTGCACAAATATCGGTTTCTTCACACTCTCCACTTACAGTAGACCAGCTTACTTCTTCTTTAATTCCTCTATAGTGCATCTTAAATTATACACTGGATTGTTTCATAGTTTAAACCATTATTTTAAATCCAGTCAGTCTTTGTAAATACCTGCTTACATCTCAAAATACACCGTGGAATCAGTGAAGAAATGTACTTAGTTGAAGATGGTGCACTCTTTAGCTTATTCTTCTAATACAAGCCCAAATCAGCCAAAAAAGTAAGAGACATTTTAATGCTTTGATTTTAAAATGGTCTGAGGGGACTGTTTAATGCTCAAATCAGTTTTATTCTTCTTTTAAGATGACAAACTGTGACTTTGAGCTTTAGATACTGCTCATAACAACACTTTAAACCCAATTCTATGTGTGGGTGTGTGTCATGTGTGCACACCTACTGTACCCGCAATGTATGATACAATGCATCAAGTCTGCTTAAGTCCCAAAAGGCATAAGCTCTTTCCAGAATGTTCTGACAAACAGCAGTTTAATTAATGTCAGATCAAAGCGTGGGTGTTCAGAAATCTTAATAAAAGTGCATTAATTCAAAGCACTTCCCTGGTGTCATTATACAACACATCTCACTGGTGAGCTCCTCCCACACAATAAATCCCATTGTAATCAATTACAAAGAAAAAAAAAAGCATCAGCTAGTGATAGATGAAAGTTTTAAGTAATCTTAACACATCGCAAAAAAATCACCACAACCTCAGAGTGACTACAAAAACAAATATGCAACAAAAGTAACACTGGGGTCTTCTGGACTTCCTCTTTCACATAGTGCCTGCACTGCACTGTTACATACACACACTACTGTGTGTGTAGATGAGCTGCAGAAAATGGAGAAGACCAAAACACAGCTAGACTGAGGAAGCAGCCCTTATCATTCCGGACTGATCCCCCAGGAATAAGACACAGTTCACCACTGTGTTGATTATCTAACTGTTGTTTAGTGATCAATAAGAGCATGTTGATCTGATGGGAAGTGGTTGGTTATCCGTTACCAGGATCCGAGTACAGAATCAGATTCATTCAGTCAGATGAGCCATCCTGTTCGCTTGCAGAGAGCGGGCAGCGATTTCTACTGTGTGAAACAATTCAAAGTCTTACCAAGTAAAAAAAAAAAAAAGAATAATAACTTCTAGTAGCACTCTGCTTCACGAACAACTATTCCAGCAGCACCTTAAAATTCAGGACAGGCAGAAAGTTCTATACGAGCCGAATAAAAAGAAGAACGAGAAGGAATTTGAGAAAATGGAATAAAGAGAGTTACAGTGAGGGGAGACTCCGGTGAGATCTGCTCTCTGTCAAAACACCGGCAGTATTACCATTTATTTTGCTCTGAGATTCATTTATGCTCTTCAGTCCCTCGTTCATCTTCAGAACACTTAAGTGAAACTCTGTGTATGTTTGGCACACAACAGTGAAATGCACAGAGTAACAATAAGACAGCATACAGTAAGGGTGCATCACTCAGTGCTGTAGCTGAGTCACTAAGCCTCGAATCCGAGTCAAGTCACCAAAGAGTAATAGTCAAGTCCCAGTTACCCGAGTCAGAGGTCTACCTTAAACACAACTCTTGCCATTTTAGATTCCAGACTTTAACAGTGTATTGCATCACCATATTGTTTGGCAAATTGATCTTGTACTGTACATAAAAATCATTTCTAGAAAGGCGGAGCGTACACTTTGATGGAAGTGTGCCAGATCAACATAGTGCAGGTGAAAAGGTTTTAATATCAATATATTCTGCCAAATTATTATGTTATACATCCGAGTACAAATGTAGTCAATGCTTGAATCTGGAGTCCAACTTTGAGCCTGCAAATCTGAACTCAAGTCCGAGTCCTGGACTTGGCACTAACACACTGCCCTGACTTTCTATTGATATTTAATGAGTATTCCTACACATTCCTACAGCATGTCAACGTATTGTCTCTGACTTGTTACAGTCTTCTCTCATCCTGCACTGTGCGCCCCCCTACGTCTCCCACACTCTGGCCCCCACTCATCATCCATGCTGGGCACTTCACACCACCCAGGCAACTTGCCAGCATCAGAACCACATTAAAGTGAATTCAATATGCTTGGTCAGGGTGTGTGGTTTTCTAGGTAGCGTGTTCCTGTGGGAGACAAAAGAAAAGGAAAAAAAAGCTAAGTGATTCAACCCTCAGCTCCCTGAGATGGAACAAATCGGCTCCATCAGTGAGGTCAGCCCATGTAAATGAAATGAATTCAGTCTAGACTAAATAAGACTGGCAGTCTAAAAGAAAATGTAGATACTTGATTTTCTAGTTTTTAAGTGGAATTTACTCCTTTTCACATCCAAGCTGCATCAGGGTCAGGTATTCATCAGGACCTGTGAGTTTTAGTTGGTAGAAAAAACTGGCTGATTTGTTTGTTTGTTTTTATAAACCAGCCTGACCAAAAAGCATGACTGTAAAATACCAGCCCAGACTACCAAATGACCAGTTGCCAGATAATCCATGACGTTTCAGAGCTCTCCTCTCCACAGGATAAGAGGCTGCTGATGTTCAGATTGTTTGCTCTTCACACACAATTTAACCTTAATTACTGTGAGTCTACCTATAAAAAACAGGCAGACTTCATTAGTTTCTCTGCAGACGTGTATGTGCAATTTCTCCATCCCTCACATACCCTACACAGAGTTTACAAATACACAGCTTGAGAGCACCTCCAATGACGTTTTCTTTCACACTGAGTGTTTTGACATTTCAAGCACGCGTTAACCAAACAGTCCATTTCCGAGATGCGCAACAGCCAGAAACTCAAAGAAGCAGAAATGAGCTTGAGCCTGCTGGACCACCACAAGCACTAACAAGCAAATCAGCACTGCTCCAAACAATTTCAAAAGAGTCCAAACTGCATCAAATCACGCCTAAATTCTAATCTCTGTTAAATCATGCTTATAAAAAATATGAAACAGCATATCCTTGCCTTGAAATCCGAAGAGGAAAGCGACAGCGGGGATCCAAACGATGTAAATCCAGAAGTAATGCATGGCGTCCTTTAATCAGGTCCAACAGCTCAACGCTCCTCCGGACGAAACTTGGTCTCCTGACGAGGGTCGGTGTCCACCGGCTTGACCTCGAAGGTAATGCGCTATCCTCGGGAAATAATGCCTCAAAGTGGAGCAGCTGAGCAGCAGCAGTAGCCGATCTGAACCGCACAAGTGCTGGAGAACCGGACTGGACTCTTGTCTCCTGTCAAGCTGCTGCTCGATGTGCAATTGCTTGGCTTGCTCTGCCATCTAGCGTCAGCCGAGAGAAGGGCCGTTTGTGCGGATACAGGGCTCAAGCAGCCGTTCATTATTATCTGAGCTCAATGAGCCGCTACATTATAGCGGGCTGTTGTCTCGGCAGGCTTTCCAAGAGCGTGCCTTGAATAAATCAAGGTTAATTGAGGTTGCCATGGAGATATCTTTCAAGGCGCCTGTCCCGATTAATATTGTTGATCTGTTGCATAAATTTGATACCAGTCTATTTTAGCCTACTATAAATTCCGAAACCAAGATTTTGAATGATCTTAGTATTGAATTTGACTGGTCTAAGTGACAACCTCATGCTTAATTTAGTGTAGAATTAGGACAACATACATACATCATGATGGCATATAATGACATAATTCGTACCATTAATCATTCACAATGTATTCTTCATAATGTACTTGTTTCAGAACATTAAAGAAATCGAGGCCTTTCCTTGATTTATTCTGAACATCTTGCTAATGGTTTGCATAGCTGAGTTAAACATTTAGAAATAGCCTACATAATCAAATATTCATTCATGACTACCAAGTGATGTGATTTTTTTTGTACCCATTATGTGAAAGTGTTTGGGGGGTTTTCAGGCACCAACAGAGCTTTCTCTGCTTCTTATTGATGATCTCCTGGGCTTTACTGCACTACAGAATAAATGGAATCATGGTGTACTTCTTTGTGTTGTGCTCCAGCTCTGAACCATGCGAAGCATCTTGCAACTTTGTTTAGAAAAGTGCTTTGTAAATAAAATTACTATTAAAGTTATTATGGTTACAGTCAACAGCAACCTGAACACTGTCAACTGCATCTGTGCAGGAAATATTTCATCACTGTCAGTTTGACGTGCACTGTATGGTCCTGGTGCACACTTCCTCTCAGTAACTAAAAGCTCTGAAAACTCATTCTCTACATTATATCATGGCATCAAACAATCATATTATAGTGAATAATGTCAAATACATACAAAAGCTCACTTCAACCATTTTATATATTACAAAAAAGAGCGATAAGAATTGTGCATAAGATGGGGTATAAGGATCACACCAATGTAGCTTTCATACAGTCTAAATTGTTAAAATGTTTCGATTTAGTGGGATATAATGTCATGGGGTAGGACTGGATAAGTCTGACTTCTTCCTACTCCATTCAAGCATGTACTAGGTATAAGCACATTGATATTGGATTAGCATTTGTTGGATATGTGTAAAATTATGTGTGTTGACATATCAACTGTCTTTACATGCTTGAAAGAATAAATCAAATCAAATCAAAAAATGTTAGGCTGACAATGTTAAAGTAAAATCAGTCTGAACCATAAAACAGTTCTGAACTGCACATCCAGGGGCTTTGAAGATGGACATATTTTAAACATTGTGACACACAGCTTCTCTCTCAAGAGAAAATATTGCCTCTAGGCTCATGTTTGGAACCTCTGCGTTTACTCTGCGATCATCTCCAGTGATATCAATCAAGAACTTAAAGCAGCTCCCTGCAGATTCAGTTTCTAGCCAAATCTATGGATGAAGAGCAGTAAAGAAAAAGCACCTTGATTTTAGGAGACTAAATTAATAGGTACCCACGTTATAAGGCATGGTTTCCATGTGTGGAAATGTAAAATCCCCCATTTCTGGAGAACTAGTACACCTGTTCTGCATAAAGCCTCTAAAATATCTGCAAATCTTGACTTAAACTGAATAATTTCAGAGGATTTTCAGTGATCTGCAGTTGCCATGTTATTATCCATGCTGCTATGAGGCCCTCAAGCAAAACACTGACACTCTACCAGGTACAAGGGAGTTTTTGTGTGATTATGAGCTCTGACACTTCCAACATGTTACTTTCCTTCTGAGCAATAAAGTGTTTCAGCAGCAGCTTTGATCTGAGCTTTTCCACAGGCTTCTGGGACAGGATCTTTCTTGTGGACACAAAGATTTGCACTTATGCTGTAGATAGAATAGATCATAGTGGCACAGTGGTGTAGTGTCAGTGTGACACTGTGCAGGGGAATGAGTGCATAATTATACTACTACTATACTTTTAAACACTACATATCACTATCTCTAGAGAGTCTGATGTTAAGTTTACCTGCAAATGTAGGTTGGTTAGATCCAAAATGCCACTCATCAGTACCTTTGTCAATTGCACAAATACAGCAGAATGCAGAACACAGCCATGTTTTTCCAGTAGTAGGAAGGAAAACAAACTAGCCCAATTCACAGAAAGCCTTACATATTGTATGACCTCCAGCCTCTAGGTTCTCCAGACCTCTTCCCCTGCTAAGAGAGAGAGAGTTCTGGCCTCATGGAGCAGCTTGAGTTTTTTTTACTCTGTTTGGATGTGATGAAATATTTTCCTGCAGTATAAACTGTTGCTCTGCTCGCTGTCAGTGACAAAGGTAAAACCTGAGGATGGCTGGATTGGTGGAGAGATGGATTTGATGGATGACAAAATTGGAAGAACAGCGTGCCAGTGTTATGCAGCGCTATAAGTCTGAAAGTACAAAAGTCTGCTCTTGAAGAAGCAGAACATGACTTTGCATATAACAAGAATTCATATTTTGTCTCTATGTTTCTCATCATATGGCAGTATACATACACCACTGTGCTTGTTTTGTGTGGGCTTATTCTTGAGCTTTGTTGGATCCCTGAAGTAGAATGCATTGTGGTTCAGAGACGGCAGTACACAATGTGAAATATATTTTCCAAGTCGCAAACACTTTATAATGCAGATAGCACAAGAGAATGGTACATTTCTCCACAACACAGTGTACACTACCTCTGAACATTTACCATCCATTAGTTTGCAGATGTTGGACAACTGTAGGATGAGTTATGAATTATTCAGGAGAGATAAAGGCCACGTCAATCTGCTGAGAGAAAGCATGTGTACAGTAACAGAACAAGGGCTGGAAGCACTGGCTCTGTTGTCTAGATGAATTACTCAGTGTTTCTGCATGTACATTGGGCTTCTTTCTTTCTTTCTTTCTTTCGTAAATGATTTTTCAGCAATTACATAACAAATATTTTTCATTTGTGTAATGTGTACCCAGAGTTCTGATGCACCAAACAAGCCATCACTTAAGAGAAAGACAGTGTAGAGCAGAAGGTAAAGAAAAAAAAAGTTCATGATAAAAAGCTAAAATAGGAGGGAATGTGAAAGAAAAGTGTGACAGAAGAGCACTGGAGGGTTAAAGAAACAAAACTGGGTGGAATTGCATAAATATGTAAAAGTCCCAGAAGAAGTAGAAACTGAGAATTCCCAGTGACATGTTGTGTATGGTTTCATGTTAGAGTCAAAACCACATTGATCACAGACCAGATGAATGACATCTCAACATCCTCTTTAGCATACAAGCATTCTGTTTTCATACATTATTCATGATGTTACCACCATCCTCTCTGTCTGTATATGTATGTGCATGTTATCTTTACAAATAAGTACATAAAACCCCAGCAACAGAAGAAAAGTATCAGTCTTGTCTTAAAGTAGAGCTTGTGTACCACGGTATTTTACCCAGAGTGGATCCTAACTCTCACTTTTAACATGCCTCCATTTTCCACTGGTAACAATACATTTATTTTTTAAATGTGTTTATTGTGACCACATATGAGCATAAAGTATTTATACAAACATATTAATAATCAAGGTAAGCAACTACCTTGCTATGGTGAATTTACAATTTCGTTCAGTTTTCACACTTGTAAACAAACCAAAGCCTTTGAACACATTTAGTTAGTGTAGGTGAAATTATCTTATTCTATTCTGTCAGTAGGGTAAAAAAAAATCCAGTGTTTTTATATGATTCTTGTGTCGACACAAATAACAAAAATCATCATTATTATTGCTATGTTTTAGCTCCATGAGATGTGTTTGTGCCGTTGTGAAGCAGTGCCAAGGAGAACATAAAAATCCAACTGCAGTGTCGGATGAATGTTATTGTTCATTTAGCACCACTGTTCTTGGATAGTGAACAGAGAGCAGCTACTGAGTACTGCAGGCCGTTGGTACAAGCAATACAATTTCATATGTAATAGACAATAGTGATATAATTTATATGCATGCCTCTGCCAAACCCTTGAAACCACTCGACTCAGTGCATTGTGCTGCTATTAGATTTGTCACTGGAGATCCCTTTAGGATTCACCATTGTGGAATATATCAGAAAGTAGGCTGGCTATCGTTGACACTGAGAGCATCATTATCATTATTAACTGTACTGTACCTTTTTTTGCATATTTATCGCGGCCTGGATTTCTACCACTTCACTACTTTTCTAAGAACATCAGCCAGTGTATCGTCCAGTCTGCTGAGCAGGTGAGGGGCTGTCAGCTATAGCCTTCGATTAACAGCCACACAGCATCAGATGGAGAGGGGGAAAAAACGCTGAGGTAACCTGCTTCCGACCCTGCTCACTCAGGCAGCCACTTCATGTACAAACCTCCACTGGATTAATGTCACGATGATGCCTGCACTGCCTGCCTTCTTCCTTCACTCCTGCCCCTGGCTTTCTGTTTTCATTTTCTCTATGTGTTCAGTGTTTATTCACCAATATTGCTTGTTCCAGAGAGCTGCACTGCACCTGACTGACTGTGTCACCTGCCACTTGTCAGCACGGCTGTTCTGCATTTGTTTAATGCTTTCAATACAAGGAGAGGTTTTTGTGACACTAGATTACCTGAGATGCCAGAGTTATCCGTGTAGTCAAGTCTGTTCCCTGCCCAGCTGGTTTTGCTTATGTGCTTCTCCCGACTGCCTGGGGGTTGTCTTCATTCCCAGGAATCATGCTGAAAGTTTCAGTAGGATTGACAGTGAGAGTTTCTGTGATGCCTCCAACATACAGAGAGAAGCAGAGCAAGTTGCAGTACACCAGCATAGACTGTAAATAATTGTATCAGCATATCAAACATTGCTGTACTATAACAAAGCCATGCAATTATTTATTGACATTAAAAATAGTTTTCATTTTTAGGAGCATTATTTATTGCAATTTTATTCTTATTTTGGGAAATAAAGCACTGAGCATAAAAATAATGTTAAATTAAAGATGTGAAAATTGAAGTGTGAACCCAAACGCATACAGCAAGGTATGGATTTAATATGCACTAAAACTAGCAAAAGAAGCAAGCAGAATAAGAACTTGGCTAACAAGCACAAAATAACAAACAAGAAAACATTCACAAATCCTCAGACGTAGCCCAAAGATAAGTGCTCACAGTAAAAACCACTGGAGTATACAGTGGCAGGACAGATTAAATAGCATTAAATCAACATATAACGTGAAAGTAAAAAGGGACATCAAAGTCCAATCATGAATATGGGAGACGTGAGTCTGTCGTAAAAAAAAACATGAACAAAACCGGAGACTAAGACAGTGATCAAAATTCCATACATGATAACCAGGAGCAACGGAGGGGAAGAGGCCAAAATAATTTCCAAAGGCAGTGAAATAGCTGAACAACATGAACAACGAAGCAGCAGCAGGGAGACATGAACATAAGGAGAGTAATCACAGGAACCCTCCACCTGTAGCAGTCACAAACAACTAACTGGCAAAAGATGGCATGTGGGCAGCTGGCTTTAAAACACAGTTCACTGATTATTGATTAGAAACAGATGAGTATAATGAGTGAGGGACCGCTGAAACAGAAGAGGGTGGTGTGAGGCAGCGGAAGTGTGTACAAATAAAAGCACGAGACAGGAAGTTTATGGAACTGTGACAAAAGAGAAAGGGCAAAGAAACAAATTCCTTTGTGGAGAGTCTCTGTATTCAGACAGAAAAGACAAAGGATTTGCTCTTTTTGCAGGGGCCAAAAGTACAAGAAAGGAAGTGAATGAAAGAATCAGAGTCGCCTGCCTGCCAGAAGAGAACAGCTGGAGGGAAATCAAAGCAAACTGGGACAGCTGACAGAGCTTTAGATAGAACAGAATAGCTACTGGGCTGAAAAAAATGCATGAAAGGTGTCAGAAGCAGGTAAGGAGCCTGAAAATGGCAATCAGGAAAAAGAACACGCTGATCACCAGCTTCAGGAAACAACTGATGACTTTGACAAAAGTACATTTCCAGGCTTTGGTTCAAGGCAATAAAAGACAACATAATGAAGTAAACTAGAATGAGACATGGAATGGAAAAGAAAGCGAAGACTGCACAACAGCAGAGCTGCGTGAGAAGATGGAGAGAGAAAATCTCTGGATGAAGATGGTTGAGAAAACAAAGGCAGTAATGAGACTCCTAATGGTTTAAAAGATCCAGCTTCAATTTGCTGTCTGCCTTTGCTGATTGACTTGCTTTTCAATGAACAGACTTCTTTCAATAACAAAAGGCAAATTATTCTAAAAATTTATAAAACAGAAATAAATTAGGAATATTACTGTTACTTCAGTCAGTCAGTTTCCAAGACCCTCTATATTCAGTTACTCAGTCTGTCATCCTTTATTCGCTTCATCCATTATTGAATTTACCAGGCTGACAAAGACTATATCCAGCAGCTAGCAGCTGTCTTATCTGTCTGACACTTGTGTGAGGTGAGATATCGTTTGACGTCCACCACATCTCTTTCTTTGTCTCTCCCTCTGGACAAATATAATACGGCTGCCAGTTAAATGATAAGGAGACAAAAGCAGGAGAAAGAGAAGACAAACATAGACAGAAACGAGTAGAAATAGACTGAGAATGGACACAGAGGGGAAGCCTGAACATTCCTTGCCAGCAGCTAGGAAACTGATTATGTGATAGGTGGTACTGCCTTGACACAAGGCTTAAATGTGATTCCATCATGCTGTTGCAATATTTCTTTCCTGCAATGCAATCATACGTTTCTCTTTCCTTTCAGTGTTACTGGAGGCCTTTTCAGGGAGGTAACATGCAGCAATAGAGAAGATTGAGGCTCCACCACTTCAACACTTCAGATAAAGGGGACAAAATGAAGGCAATAATAATCCTCCTCTTCAATTTTCTCCCCAAATGCAATTCATTAAAAGGGTGTTACTGTCCTGAGAGGGCTTTTTTTTCTCTCACCCACTTCATAGTAATAAATTCAATTTTTGTCTCTACCAGCATCACCCTAGGAACTTTACTGTTGCGTATTTAGAGCCCAATTTGTGGTTTGATGGTTTATTTTTCTTGATAATGTGGATGTCTATTCAAATGCCAGCGTACCAACTGTGACTTATGCTTCATTAATCATATTAATGCTGAGCTCTGGAGATGCAGTGACATGTACAAATGAGTCCTATGTGAGAATTAACACAAAGGATCGGACAACCAGAGGGGTTTAAAATAAGTCCCAATGGTCTCACTGAATCATCTAATTGAAAGTGACACATATCTATGGTTATAAAAAGGGTAAAGCTGAACCCTGAGCACTGGGAGAAGATTCATATGTTACTGTATCTCATCTCCATGGATCATTTTTCATAGACCAAAAAAGCAGCAATCTTACAGCAAAGCTTGGGGGAAATTCACAAATCATGCGTGTGTCAGAATTTCTATATGTTCTGTATCTGTCAGAGTTTAGGGAACATCATCAGTGAGAAAGATTAAGGGCATGTGTGACATGAGGTATCGTCTCAACCAGCATCCTGAGTTTCCTGCAGTGTATGGGGAAGCTGGCTTTAACCGGCTGAATGTGGAGCCAGCCAAGGTTTCCAGTCTTAACCCAATTGTTGGGCATTTTTATTTTTTCTGCCACTAACAAGTTATTTTAGTATTTCATTTCAATATTTGAAGCAACCTTTGTTCCTTTATCCTTAATGATCTCATCCTGTCCATTAGATGCTCTTGAGTCAGCAAGCCTAATGGAACTCCAGCAGAGAATTAAATGTCAGAGCTTATAAATGTTGTCTTCCAATCCCTCCTCTCCTCTCGCTACTTATGCCTCTTTCCTCAGGCTGCATAACATTACATAGTTTTACGTTTCAATTAATGAAACAGTTAATCAGAGGAGTTGGACCCAAATGCAGACTCAGGCTAGGCAGGTAAGGTTTTGCAGTTTATTAATCACACAGGGTAAAAGAAAAGAAAAGAAAAGAAAAATCATGTATTTTAAAGTCCACAAAGACAAATGGAGCAGGAAAACTAGAGGCAGATGAGAATGCAGGCTGGGGTCAAAGCCATACAAACAGTCCAAAATGAAATAACAAATCCAAAGGCGTGAGAGAAAACCAGACCAGTGGCAGGTCACGTCCAAACACAAAGGAACATGAAGACCAAGGCTGGGACTGTGACAACACTTAGCATTGTATGTCTATATGCTATCATTTGAGTGTCCTTTAAAAATGAATGTACGTTAAGCGTAAAGTGGCAGTTGGGTGCTGTACTGTACATGTGTTCTAAAAACAGTCTTACTAACTTTTTGATTAGCTTCCACTAAACAAACTTTGCTGACATCTTCTTACTCTTGATCAAAGTTTAAATTGTTTTTCTGAACTATTCTCCTCCTTTCATCTCATGAACCTGTCTATCACTGTGCTAAATCTGTTTTCATCACCTCATTTCTCACTACTTTCTCTTTCCCATTCTCCATTGATTCTCTTCCAGATGGACCGCTCTGACCTCTAACTCAGGGGGTTAATAACATCTATAGAACTCCTGCAACTCTATCACACCAGAGAACAAAACGGCCGTCAAACAGTATGTTTCTGTTGTCGTCAATGTCATTAATTCCTTCTGTGGCAGTATTCTTTTTTCCTGTTCTCTTAAATTTGGTTGAAACAAAAATAGGAAAGATATTTATACATTTAGTTCATAAGGGCAATTTGGAGTCACCAGTTAACCCAACCTGCATGTCTTTGGACACAGAAAGGTTCTGGTCGGCCACGAAGTTCAAACCCAGGACCTTTTCGCCATGAGACAACAGTGCTAAAAACTGAACAACTGTGCCACCATCCCAATCCAGGCTACCTCATGTTATTTTTTTTTATCAGAGGAAGTGCAGAGAATGCTAAGTGAAATAATCATGGTCATGAAAAAATAAGCCAAACACAAAACAGTCCCACCAGAGCAACACTGCACTGACACAAAAACACACCTACTATCCCTCACCTGGTTTAAACACTTGTTTAACACAATTGGGCATTGTTGTTATTGTCAGTATATTAACGCACATGCACACACACACACACACGTAGTGTATGTGTGTTTGTGTGTGTAAGAAAGATAGAGAGAAAGAGTGGCAATGAACCAGTTCCACAGCTCAAGACCGTTATGGGAAGGCTGGCCTATACAAGACTAGAGTGGAGAGAACATTTCAGATGGGACAATGTAATGAATGTCCAAAGTGATTTCTCAGAAACAGCATAATGCATTCAGCCTGGAGACCAGAGAGGCTTGATTGGCCTTATTCTGCTCCATAGTTGGCCACCTCTCTACCTGCTAAGAAATGGGCCTCTCTCTGTCTCTGTCTCATTTGTTCCCCATTTCAATGTGTTCATTTTAGTTTCAGTTATTCAGTCACAGATTAATGAACAAATGGGCCATTACAAAATACACCTAGACTTGCACATGTTGGTTGTACGTTCTGTATTATTTTGTTCCAAATGCATGGTCCCCATTAAGAGACACTGATGCCTTGTTTTGTTTTGTTTGAGGCTTGGTTTGAATCTCTACTGTGGTCAGTTAAAAAATTGTATAAATTGCACTAAATGTGTTTCCATTCCAGAGCACCGTGTTTTAAATAAACACAGTTTTAGTTGAATTCAGTAGCTCTTCAGTCATTTTAGTTATGTGTACTCAACTTGTAGTTGTAACTGTCAAGGTTGTTAAGCAAGGCAACACAAATGGGTGGCCCCAAATGCAGACATGTAAAGCAGGCAGGCAGATGCAGTGAAGAGATTTTAATGAACTGACTGAAACAGCTTACAGGCATGCAGGAACAAGAACAGGGTGCAGGTAACAGATAGGGTGGCAAGAACAAGAATCTACAGCTGGAACAACAAAGTATAAAAACATGACAATCTGGCGAGGAGACGGGGAAACAGGAAAGTTTAAATTCTGGCTGGATAATTAGGGACTGGGAACAGGTGCATAAGTGGGTGGGGAAGGTCAGGTGAGTGGAACCAGAGGGAAAGTCTTAGGGCATCAGGTGGAAGGCTAGAGAATGACAGAGAAAAAACAGTTCCTTATTAAATAAAGGGCCTGAGGGAGTGAGACTATGGCTGACAGGGGCATTGATAGCATTGATAGCATGGGGGCAAAAACTTAGCATTATGTCGCATTTTATCTGTTACATGGAATGGTTGCAAACATGTAAAGGATTATGAAGAGTGCATGAAGGCTGTGATTTGCAGATTAAAGTATCTACATTAATTAGCAAAAGAAAGAGATAAAGAGAGCCGAACTACAAAAGAGTAAAGTCTCATACAGTCTGAAGCTTTTTTTTTTTACTTACTTCTTGTTCACAGACATTTTCTGGCCACCATTTAGCATTCTTAAAGTTAAATAGAGTTAAAAGCTTTCTGCCGCAGTCAACCTTGGCAAGAGGGGAAAATATATCATGTAGAGTGCCATTGCCTTCTGTAAGACCTCTATTGGGGCTACAAAAATAATAATAATGATAGACTTATTAAGGTAGCACCTTTTAAAACATTAATAATTGCATGACATTGAAATTATCAAAGCAATAATGAAAGAGTCAACTAATGTCCAATGTCACAAAAATGTAGTGAATGGGAGGTTACTTCATCTGGGTTGGAGCTTTGGAATATTGGAAGGATGGCTGCTTTGATTCATTATAATTCAAAGCCCACAAAGAGGATAATTAACTCCTACGCTCTGCTTAGGAGTGCGAGCAAACGCACATAGTATGCATGCTTCAGCACAGACACCCAGACACTCACGTGCCAGGTGGCGGTCTCCTCTGTCAGTACAATCTTCTGGAGCTCTTGTTCATTGTTCTTTTTTGCTGTTTCATTTTCAAAAGGTCACTCTTGTTAATTCCATCCATCTATTATCTCTACCACTCATCCTGAAGAGGGTTGGGGGTGGGGGGTGGTTTGGACAGGTCAGTCTATCACAGGGCTGACACTTAGAGACAGACAACCACACACACCCACACTCACCCATAGGGGTGATTTAGAGTCGCCAATCAACCTAAGCTGCATGTCTTTGGGTGGGAGGAAGTCGGAGTACCCAGAGAGAACCCACGCAGGCACAAGGAGAACATGCAAACTCCATACCAAAAGGCATCAGATCGGCCGGGGCTCGAATCTGGAACCTTCTTGCTGCGAGGAGACAGCACTAACCACAATGCCACCATGCTGCTACTCTTGCTGAGTCTTAAAGCTAAAATGAGTTAGAGAAGGAATAAAAGAATCCTGATGGAAATGTAGATTAGAAATCAAACCTGGAGGATTTATGTCATTAAGATGATCCAATTAATATTGCATTAAGACAAACGCTCCGTCTGCAGAAAGCTATTTCCCCTCTATTCTGCTGAACTGAAATGAGTCCTTCAACATTCTGCTCATTCCCACTGGCTACCTTTGGCTTTGAAAATGAATGGTTCAGAATTTACCATCTGGAATTCTTGTGATAGGATATGAAGCTAAATTGTGCCAGTGTCTTTCTGCATGTCTAGGTGTATAAACACTGTCCTCTGGTGGTTTATCAAAAAACTTCAGTTCTTTAGAACTTTAGTCCAGACTACTTCAAGTCATCAGAGGATATGCTGAACTGGTTTAAATAATCATAGTCATGATTAAATCAGCCAAATCCACTGCAGTAATACCAAGCTCACACCAATACACACACCAAATCAGACAGTATAACACCTTTAACACCTCAAATTCATAAGTTGCACATGTATTAGGGTAACATGGTGCAATAATATTATACTTGGTTTGTGGGCAGTAATATGCACGTTGCCATTTAATCAGCTGCACAGTGAATGTCAGAAAAGCAAGTGTATCAAACATGAGCATTGAACAGAGACAGTATAACTGGCAAATATGGTGATAAAAACATACTTTCACATATTATGGTCAGCATCAGATTTTGTAACTGTTCTTTGAGGGCATTAATTTTTTTTTTTTTTTTTGCAGTATTACACAATTTATCTTGGGAATATCAACCACAAGCAAATAAAGAAAGCAGCAGACTTGAATATTTTTCATATTGTTATTCTGAACAGCTCCCCTTCTTTATGGTTGTCATAACAGCCTGCAGCAGCACCAAAGGCTCGATGAATGATTTTCATAAGAAGCTCACTGAGCAAAGGCTGAAATGTGTTATTCCTCTCGTCACACAGTATGCTCCCACAGAGCAGTTCCTCCTGAGCACAGGCCCTACACCAGGCATTTTACTGTATGTGGAGTCTGTACGTTTCATGACTAACATGGCACAAATACAATAAAAATGTCTACTTTTTAAAATGATGATCACCTTGAAGGCATATAGTTTCAATTTAAATACAGTTTGTGTCATGCCACATAACCAAATAACTGAGCAGGATACCAGATAGAATCTAAAATTTATTCACTACAAGTTCCAGTGTTATTTTCCTATTTCATTTCAACCCAAGAGTAAGAACAAGGTGTATTTTTATACATATTTACAGACTGGATTTATTTTTGGCAATATATTACATGGCATTATTTGTCTATTTGCACAACCCATATACAGTATATCCTTGTGTACCACATGCCAAACTATCGCCAGTGAAGAGGATGAGATGTTTATTTAGTTTGGGTTAAACCTCAGTAGTTTTCTACTGATTGTGCTTATTCCTCTGTTGCTACTGCAAATGGAGTTAAAGTAGCAATAGAGCATAGAGTGAAATCTGTACAGAGACTACAAGACTTTATTTGTAAAACACTGTCGGACAGAAAGAAAGGGACGTGATGACTGATCTTTGATTGTTTGACCTCTTTCAATCTCTCTCTTTATGAATTAGTGTGTGTGTGTTTCGGCCAGATTTAACCACATTATTCAGTTTTAAGAAGAAAAGGAAAACTGGATAAATGTGTCTATAAGGACACTGACTGGGTGCTAAGCTGTAGTCAGACCTGTGACTGATCTGGGCTGGTACATATTCTAGTAACTGATATCAGGTGAAAATCAGGATTACTGTTTGTGTAAACTGCAGGCCTACATATCACTGACACAGGTCTGTACATGAACTCCATCCATCAATGTGTGAATTAATCGATGTCACCAATAATACAAACATGCATCACCTTGGCTAGTATTTCTGCTAGTATGATCCAAGTATTTTTGGTTCATAATAAGTAAGTTAATATCACATTAACAGCTAAATCTTTGAGTTCTTAAAATGTTCTAATTCAGTAAACTTTAATGACATTCTAACACCTACTGTACTAGAAAAGGCGTGAAGACAAACATCTTCCCCATATAAAAGTGTGTTTTTAACATCATCTGGATGCAATAATAAGAATGAAAAACAATATGCAAGAGAAGGTGCCATAAGCCATGAGATGGTTAATGTTGGACTACTTCTTGTAATGTTACAAAATAATTTTTTCTCAATTAGACTTCTTGAAAAAAAAAAAAAAGAAACACCACTTTCTAATATATTAACACACACATAATTGTGAACCAAATATTGCCCCATAGCTACATTATTAATACAGTGCATTCAAGTAACGCACAAAAAAGAGATGAGGATATATTTGGGAATGCTGCATTTGTGTACTTGGTGATATCTGGTTAAAACATAAATACACTAAGTCAGAAACACAGTGGTACTTTCTACCATATACAGCATAGGTGTCACTACTATTTTTTATAGTAAAACCTAGCATCTTAATATAATAACGTAAATTAATGAAATGCTCATTAAAAAATGTTAATATTAAAAAACATCCCTTTGTTGAAATCAAAGACACTGTCTATCAAACCCAGCTTCTTTTCTAATGTTACAAAAAGAACTCTTTTAAAATTAAGACACATGAGTTATCAGTAAAAATATATATCAGACATGTCATGTATTTTCTTTGCTTTACAATCTAGCCGACTATTGTAATTACAGTATGTACAGTAGAAAACAGTAGGTGTTGGCCTTTGTCAATGGGGAAACGTCATCTTTAAATATATAAATTTGTGTCTTTATAAAGCATTTATGAAGTAAAACTTCCTCTTCAAAGCAGCACTGATGTAGCAAAGAGCCAAATTAAGACAACGGCAACGATACACACAGAGAAGACTGCAACAGTATCCATCAACAGGTTTCAATCAGGTTTCAGACGCTGCCTCTGTTGTTTCTAAGTGTTGAAAGGTTTTCTCTGAAAACCCAGCATCCCCAGTATTTTATCATGCTGCCCTATTGTATGTGCAGAAGTTTCACTTTATGTTGTATGGGTAAAGCATTTTACCCATACAACATAAGGCTGAGTTACTGTTTGCAAGACATATAAAGCTTGTAAGTTATAAAATTGCTCTAAAAAGTGCAACAATGTAATTAAAATGTTTCCCATCTAGTGAAGCAATGCAATATATCGCAATGCAATGTACTGCACCCAATAAAACCAAACTAACTGTCATGTTCTAAGGCTGTTGAAACCACCATCACTTCACCCATGTACTGTATGCTTAACATGATTCACTTTTTCAACACATAATCCTTACAATCACTATGACTGCTGCCAATCAAAGGACTCGTGCATTTACGTAGGAATCTGCGCTTGCTTCTGTCCGACTGAGCAGTATGGACATACTGAGATGAAAATACCTTGTGCTGCTTTGAGTCCAGGAAAAAAAAAAAACACAATCCCCACTATGGTCCGGCCCTGAATAAGATCTGGGATTCCAGGTTCTGCAGGAAATTTAATTTCAGCTTTGTTAAATCATCCACAGATGAAAAACAGTTCCCACTGTATGTGACAGGAAAACTCATCCACTAGAGGGATGATCAAATTCCACATAGTGCTTGTCTACAAAATAGAAAGTTCTGCCCATCAAGGGACTGGCATTTAACAAACTGTGCACTGTAAAATCCCAGTTGGTTTTGAGATTAAAAAGGTCAGAATATAGAGAAAGACAGTTATAAAGGGCAGCGGGCTGGTTCAGCCCATATTCATTGTTTTCACTGTGGGTAAGAAACATCACAATGAGACACTCATTTTGTCTTGCTTTCAAATCAGGTTTCAGACCAGCGAACCTGCTCGGCTCTGTGCAGGCACCATGACGGGCACTGCCCCCATCCGCTCCAGTGCGGCCTGGCTCACTGCATAGGAGTGCGTGTGCTGCCCGTGTGCGGATGTCACCACCGGTTTGAGGCTCACAGTGCCGTTGCTGCGCACCATGGCAGGAGGGGAGGGGGCAGAGTTCGTGGTGACCACCAGAGTCTTGGGTGGAGGGAGTGTGTGACTGCCATTGGCAAATGATGCAGCCGTTGCAGTTGTGGGCTGCGTGTGGCGGGACAGTGGTGCTGAGCTGGGTGCTGTGGCCACCGTACTGTGGCTGTGCCCTGTGTTCAGGGCCTGTCCATGTCCATGTGGACCATGAGCAGCAGCGGAGAAGGTCTGGCGTGTGTCTCCATTGTAGCGAGTGTAGGAGTTGGTGTCATAATTGGGTTTGGGGTTGTGCCAGTAGCGGCTGTTGTAGGTGTTGGTAGATGTCAGAGTGTCATTCTCTGAGGATGAGGCATCTGCGTGGAAAGCCTTCACAGATGATGACCTCTTAGGAGGAAGGTCATCTTCTCTGTGGAGGAGAGATACCAAAGGTCAGTCATTTTCTTTGGACAAACATCTGCACCATCAATGTACTGTTTAGCACCTTGATTAAAATAAATCAGTAGTGAACATCTTTATTTTAATCAAATGACTGTAAGGTGAAAGGAGTCACTCATATTGATGAACCCACCCTGTTTTGTTTTATAGATCACTTAACATTTAATGTGTTTTCGAGCAAAAATGTAACTGGATAGAAATCAGTCAAAAAACTACAGAAGAAGATTAGGACCGCTGTAAAAAATATAATTGAGATTTTTCTCTGACTTTTTGGCTTTAATCTCAGAATTGGGACTTTTTTTTTTCAAGCAAGTGAGCTTTAAAGTATGAATTCTGAATTTAAAGTCAGAATTCTATTCAAAAAAAAAGTTAGAACCCTTTTCTGTAGGAAACAACTCTGTGAATCCTTGATGCTTCCTCACTGATTGAAGGTGATGTTCCCGAAGATGTCAGTGATATAAGAAATGAGAGCAGCAAGATGGTCAGTGAGTTCGAATATTAACAAGAATGCTTAGACTATGACTGTGAAGAGAAACTGCTGTCAGCAGTTAACATTAAGCTCAGTGGTGCAAATTTTACATCAGATTTACTGGTCTGGGTTTTCTGAACTCAGTCTTTGTGACTCCTGTGCCGTGCCTATTATTCTACAATAGGAAAAACAAAGTTGTTGTTGCATTTTGTCACCTTGTCTTCACTCTGACACCACATCTGCAAGTATCATCTGTTCTTCATGCACTGGAAACCACAGCAGCTTTTGGTTGCAAATGAGCAATGACCAACCTGATCTCATTGGGGATCTCCTCCTCATCATATTTGTTCTTGTTCTTCCAGTAGAAGAGTGTGGCAACCACTAGCAGGGAACAGATGATGAGAGCCAGGACTCCTGTGGCAACCGTTCCTGCTATCAGACCTACACTCTGAGGCTGGGCTGCAAAACAAAGACATGAGGAGAACATTTCGCAAATGTCTGCCAAATAATGAGCATTAAAATTCAATCTAAGTCATGCAGAATCACCCTCAAGTGAAGTGCGAGCCAGATGGGTTACACTAAATAACAGAAACAGAGAAACTGTTTATTCTCATTTTTTTCTTCTACTTACTTATTTTCTATTTCCCGTTGCCTTACAACAATACTCAGGACACAAGAATGGAATAGTACAGTTGTGAGTAAACCTCCCCCTTTCTATATCTGCATGTTGGAACTCCCTGTTTTTAAATACAGACTACACAAAGCATTAAGTAAGTATATTCCTGACAGTGAGCATTGGCCAGCCACACACTGTCAGTTGGGAAATGAAGACTAAAATCCATGTTACTGTCAAACTATCCCACTGTCTTTTCTCTGATCACTGTCAGATGTGTGGCTAGTGCTATTGTCCGATTGGTTGTATTGTTTGTCTGCTTGTGCCATTCAAGCCGATGACTTCTGACTTTATTCAGTCAGTGAGTGAGTGAGAAGGTCCTTCTATCTCTAAATATACATGCCTAAACAAACACAGGTATGCATCACACGTGTCTATGTATGATAAGAACAGTGTCACACTGATCCAGCAAAAACGAGTGGTGTGTTTGAGTGTACTTACGTGCTATAACCTGCAGGTTGAGCAGACAGGTGCTCTTGCCAATAACGTTGCTGGAGGTACACTGGTAGAGACCTGAGGTGCTGGTGCTGATGTTTCTCAGTGTGACTGTGCCCTGCATTTGGTCTGGATATTGAACACAGAAGCACAAAGCAATTAAAGTGACAACAATACAAATACTGTACATGCACTGACACACACAGCTCAGTGTCGAAGCACACAAACATACTTAATGTAGCCAAAAAAATGCTCACATAAAGAGTAAAAAGAACAACATCACAGTCAATTTACAATATGGTAAACTGAATCTCATTCACATAATTGTGCAAAACAACTGAAATGTGGTTCATTTTCTTATACAGATCATGTCTATATGACTATATATCCTATCTCCCAGTAGAGGGTGCTATGTACCTTTAATACAAGCTGTGGTGGTACTGTACTGTGCAGTTAAACAACTACATATTCTTTTCTTTCACAAATGATGAATGAGCTAATTTGTAAGCTAAGAGTCACTGGGATGTACACTACTGGAAAGGCTTCAGCATTTAACTGTGTTATAGCAAGTGAGCCAGATTTTCACCTGTTTTATTGACAGTGACATGTCAGATGTCGACAGATCCAGGATCTCATTTCAGCTTGAATCAATTGTGAACAGCAGAAAACAAACCCAAATAAGATTTACAAATTATGGATGTGAGAGGTCAGATATGTATTTAAGGAGGCAGATTTATAAGAGCATAAACATGTTTCCTCTCTCCTGTAGTGTGTCCTCTCTCTTCCTGTACCTTTCTGCAGGTAGCCCTGGCTTCAGAGCACTATGTTTCTGATTAGCAGTAACCAACAACATTAACCTGCTGAATGTTTGTTGTGTCCTGATGCTTTTCTTTCTTTTCCTTCTCTTTAAAGGGAGTTTTTCCTCTCCACTGTTACCAAGTGCTTGCTCAAGGGGGATATGTTGGGTTTTACTTATAATACTTTACTATGTAAAGTACGCTGAGATGCTGCTGCTGTAAACTGGTGCTATACAAATAAAATTGAATTAAAATATACAGCAAGTGTATTGTAACTATTGTATATGTATCCTAGCATGGAATTATTATATAATCTAATAAAATTGTACATTTTGTGATAATCTTTATCAGTCCAACTGTCAACTTTGGAGTTACTATTTCATCTCTGTGAAGCTCTGTTAGGTGTTAATATATCAAAGAGCTCAGACTGTTGGACACGATGACCAGCATCACACTAATGCTGATGACTGACCACCTTTGTAGCTGAATTTGCAATTATCAATTTTCAAAGATCCTTTCCTGCAAAGTCTTTCCATAATTTGCCTCTACAGCGTTATAAGAAGAATGATTAACTTTATTTTTTGTGGGAATCTGCACCTGAAGTGACCTCTCTGTATATTAGCATTCTATTGACCAGTAGTGTGCAGACAGTGATTGATGATGAAGATTATTAGACTGTGGGATGGGCACAGCTGGAAAAGAAAGGAGAGTCCATTTCACCAGATCTCTGAGGCTGAAAACCAAACACAACTCTGATACAACTACTCCTGCTGTTCTGAGAGCTGCTGGATGGCTGTTAGTTCACTGCTTAGCTAAGGGTTAAACAGTGACCACACCATTCCAGGAAAAAAAAAGGCAAGTGTTTGGGCAGAGTGTGAAAGCTGTGTTGGACTTGATGTTCAGCATGAGAGAAGGAGGAAAATGTAAAGACACACACACAAAATAAACATTCACTTTACCCAACACACTTCTGACACAAACATGCACTCATTTATAAAGTGAAATGTTTCAATCACTCCATCCATCCATTATCACCCATCTGCAGGATCAGAAGGGGGAACCTTCAGGTGGGCAGCAGTTCGGACCTGACACATGACAGCTGGTGTTGAGGGTGGAGCTGTTGCTGAGTCTGAGCTACACTCTGTGTGAAATTTACCAGCGAAGGTGCGGCAAAAGGGGACTCCGACGATCAGCTTGTTTGTAATACCTTTCATGGCATTGTACGGCAGCTTGGGCAGCGTGTCCAACTTCTCCCAGGAGTAGGACGGTGTGGGGATACCCTCCTCCGAGCTGCAGATCAGTATAATGTCACTGCCTACATCCAGAGTGCCCTGGATCCGACATACTGGCACTGAGGGGGGCACTGGCAGATGGAGAGAGTGGGCAGTGTCGTGTTAACGTCTTTACAAAGCAAATCTAATGTTTTCCTATTTTCTCTTAAAGAACTTCGCTTTCTACAATTTGTCTTAAAGAAGACTGCTTAAAACTTTTTTTAACCTTTCTGTAAAGCTCTAAAATTGGCTGGTAATACTGCCCACCTTAAGGGTCAACGTAAACACTTTTCAAACAATGACATACTGTAAATTGGACATAAGCATGTTTAAAAGCCACAGTTCTTGCAACCTCACATGCAAGCAAAATAATATATTGTTAGTCTCTTCTATTATCTCTAACTGACACCTAGCACATATTCTGGGCTTTGATTAGGCGCACTTTTAACCCTGTCCTCTACTAATGTACTCCAACCTCTGGCTTTTGTAGCATAAAATAAACCTGTGGTGATGTGCATTAGTTACCCAGCACGGTCAGCCCAGTGACTCCGATGTTGCGACCCCCTCTGTCAGGAAGGTTGTTGACGAGGCACTGGTAGGTCCCAGTGTCGGACAGCTGGGTGTTATTGATGAAGATGGAGGCACTTGTACTTGGCATGGTGGCAACGAAGCCCACACGACCACTGAGGTGATTGGCGAGGCTGAACACCTGGCCGTTCTGGTAGATTATCAGCTGGATCGGGGTGTCATTGGGAGAAGAGGGAAGGGGTGAGGCAAACGGAAGGCAGGGAATGATGAGAAAAAAAGAGTAGATTGGTAAAATAGAAATGTAAATGTGAAGGGTAGATAACAGGGAGAGGCCAGTGACAAAAATGTCACACAGAAGAATGTGGGAAAAAGAGAAAAAAATTAGAATAAGACTTCTACTGAAGTCACAAAACCTTAATGCTTTTTGACATTTGGAGGATCCGTATATGAATGTGATTCTTGGACATTTTCCTTAGTGGGCTATTACAAACATCCCTCACTAGAGGGAGACCTAGTTGAAAAATAGCTTGACAGTGAATAGAACAGGTAAAAAGATTGGACTGACTTTTATGTCCTAAGAATAAACCAACAAAAAACAGACAAACAAACCTAAAAACCTTTTATTTGTAAGAGGCCCTTTCTAACTCAGTGGGTAGATTCCACTGGAGCACATACTAAAAGTATGCTTTCATGGCTTTTCAGATAAAAGCTTCCAGTAAATGGTATGCATAATTAAAAACATTTGAAAAACTGCAATCTGATTAATCCAACAGAAGCAGTGCAGCCAGTGTTCTGTACAAGGAATCTAACCCAACCAAAACCTCACCTTTTATCATTAAAACAGTGACCTCTGAGAATAATCACAGGTAGAAACCACTTGTAAGGAGGAATTCACACCCCCCTTTTGAGGTACGCTTGTCTCCTGTCCAAATTAAAGTGCAATAAAGGATCATTTTGTTCAAATGCTTCAGGCTCAGGCTTCAAACGTGGGCCAAACAGCTCGTTTGTGAGGCTCGGCCACAGGCAAAACAGCTCTCACCCCTCAGCTTGGCCCACACAAAAGATAAAGAGGACACACATAAACACATGGCATGAGCACACAAATCACACACACGTGCACCAACTCGCACACAAAACACACACATAAAGCATGGAAGGGAATCAGAGGGCTTATTCACTATGGTGAAAAGAGCCCTCATTGAATTGCTCAAAGACCCAGGCAGAGAAACAACCAGCACCCGTGTGTGCATGAATGTGCTTGCGTGTGTGTGCGCATGTTCGCATGATAGTGATAGTTCTGATGAAAGTGCGGGAGTGTGCATGTGACTGTGTCCTCCACCGCTGCTTAGCGGTTGTAAATTGCGCGGCTGCAATTTCCTGAGTGTAGTTCGCTCACTCCGTCCTCTTATGTGCAGATGAATGGGCAGCTTGTCAGCTGTGAAGAGAGGCTGCGACTGCATCTCCTCTGTGTGCTTGTGTGTGTTTCAGTGTCTCAGTGTCAATTCGTTTACTCATGAGGAGTGTAGCTTGAGTTGTGTGTGCGTGTGTGTGATTGTTCAGCCACAGTAACAGAGTCTCCGCTTAATAACTGTGAGGTTCCACTTACATTTTGTCTATCCACCCTTTTCCTGCCAGATTTTCTTTTCAGGTTTCTATCTGTCTCTGCCTACCTCTCCGGCTCTTCCTCTTACATACAGCACTGGTATGGCCTGGTTCTACACTCCTGATGACCTGACAATAAAATCTGCATGCTCACCTAAAGTGATCCAATCAACCAGCCTCACAGGCAACATTCTATTTGTAGGTGTGTGTGTGTATGTGTGTGTGTGTGTGTGTGTGTGTGTGAGTGAGCAGATGATTAAAGCAGGCCATGAGCTGCATCTTACACCTGTCCCTGCTTTGTATTTTTTCCAAGTTCATGTGTGTTTTAATTTTATTCCTTTTTTTGTTCTCTAATTTAATTTTAAAACACAAAAAGAAATAAATTAAGGTCAATATATAGCACAAAAATTCTGTAATTCTACCTATTTTTTAGACTTCTCTGCAAACTGTGCTGAACCATATCTATGTGTGTGTGTAAATCGTCTGATCCTCTCGCATGATGGGGTTGGCTTTGTAGCAGTATGCAGGGAAAAATCAGGTCATGGCTGGCACTCAGATGACCCTAAGAACTCTAGCTGGACTAGCTGGACACCCTGCTGCTGGCCCAGTGGTAAACCTCTGCCACATCCTACACAATAAAATCAGACACACACACACTACAAGTATCCATGGACACTGTGCTACTGCATGGTCTTCTCTAGCTCTATGATCCACCCTGTCAGTATAAGCCACAACTGGATGCTCACAGTAAACCTTCAGATATTCTCTATCACTGTACCAGTCTCAGGACCATAACCTACTTCTGACTGACCTTAAAGAGCATGTTGGTCCCAGACATGAGGGACAGTGCCATCGCCCCAGTAAAGCCTGAATTAACCTCTAAACCTCCCTTCAATTTACTCTCTGTAAGCTGCCACTGTTATCTCTTTTTTTATCCTCTAAGACATGTTCTGAACAATATGGGCCCTGATCTATTTCACTAATATATCCCCTTTAAATTGCTGGTTTTCTGTGGTTTAGCCCATAAACTGCAGCCATTTTTCAAAGCTTACAGTGTTTGATCAGCCACTTGTGTTTTTGTTTCCTCCTTAACCTTGGTTTACCCAAGTATAAAATTATATAGAATAAATGATCATAAATGATGGATGAAAACCTGACCGAATTAACATAAAACACTACAATGACATAGTAAAGTGACTAAGAACAATTACTGCAATTGAAAATAACAATATAAAAGTGTTAAACATCATTCAGGTTCTGAGTGAATGAAACAATATAAAACTACTGCTACACAACTAAAAGAGGTAAAATTAAATGAAAGACACTGATCTTACCCTAGGTCTTTCACATCACACCATACATGTACCCCCCCTTTGAGGACCACTTCCAAAAGAGGACAAAAAAACATACAGAATATGTACTGTATGTAAATCCAAAAGCGTGAGCTTACATACTAATGTTTGTTTTTAACAGTCCTTAAAGTAGACACTTCCTACAAGTAAAAATGATGATGTACTGTTGCTGACTCTGCTTAGACTATTGATGTCCCTGGAGGAAGGCAAGCAAATCAATAAAACGTATCGCATTATTTATATGAGAGAGTGAGCTGAGGCTGATATGAGTTACAGGAGGTACAGTCTGAGGCAAATTTGTCTGAAATGACTCCTTGCTCATGTCAAGTGAAAACAGTTCAAGCAGGGTTGAAGGGAAGCAACAGGGAGAGGAAAGGGTCACATTTTAAGATATGTACTATAAATGCAGCGTCTGTTTGATACAGACTTTTAGGTTTCATATTGGGTCCAGAATCTGATCATATAAAAATATCAGGACAGATCTTCTCATTTTCTTATTGGCTTTATTTCTGCACTACCGATTCTCTACGATCTCAGTTTCATCAGAGCCTGTCATGGCTGAAAAGTTTTGAGAAAAAGAAAAAAAACACCCTTTCTAGATATTAACGCAAACATATTTGAATCATTTTTAAAACCAGAAATGAGCTCAAAATGACAGTCTCAGCAAAACCTTCTCAACATCCTTGAGGACAGAGTATCTACCAAAACAGCATTTTTCAAAATTAAACTATCAGGTTCACAAGGGCAGAAATGAATCTGACTATTTTAATGGTTTTAATAGTTTCACAGGTGGTGAACCTCGAGCTTTTATTAGAGTATAAATAGTATTGAAATCCACCAAACAGAGGATAAGCAACAGCTCCAAAATATAAAACCATTGTCTAGTTGTGTGTGTGTGTGTGTGTGGATGTTTATGTGGATTATCTCACACCTAGCTGCACAGAGAGCATGATGGACAGATTATATACACAGAAAACAGTGCATGAACTTGCGCACATACACAAACACTCCCCTAAACATGTTGTAATCTGGAGCTCAGCTTTTCAGGTAATCAGAGTAAACAAAGAGGACTACAACCACATCAAGGCTGGACTTTACACGGTAAGACAGAGATTCAAGGTTGAGTGTTTCTGTCATTTAATAATCAAGAAACTATTAAAAATTATTAAAATATGTGAAAGATACAATATCTACAAAGCTACTTTTTTTTTACAATTGGCTGACTACATTTGAAAGAGCTATACAATTAATAATGCTGCATTCACATCATACTAAAATTGTTATAATTGTAGGTTTCTTGTAAACTTATCAAAAATATAAATTTCTGAGTTTAGACCAACTGACAAGAGCTTTCACCTATGAACCTGACTCAGACACACACAATCTGTACTTTTATATCACTGAGGAGAGGCTACGGACACTTTAACACTACTCTTCTGAATTTCTTTTTAGTCGATGGAGAGTCTAGTGAGACTCAAAACCCATCCATCCATCCATTTTCCTCCACTTATCCGGGACCGGGTCGCGGGGGCAGCAGTCTAAGCAAAGATGCCCAGACT
>NW_018127888.1:361962-362116 GCF_001952655.1 Monopterus albus | reverse complement strand
AAGTTTGACTGACGGCCGGCGATGCGAACCAAGCTCCTGCTCCGATCGTACAGGGACCGGGTGGCCCTTAGCAAAGGGCCTCGGACCCTGTACTCCCGAACCACCCCCCACAGGGCGCTGCGAGGGACACGGTCGAATGCCTTCTCCAGATCCA
>NW_018127888.1:327653-359996 GCF_001952655.1 Monopterus albus | reverse complement strand
AGGTTGGTTCCCTGGCTGCTCCATCCCGGGCGACATCATGGTCCTTGATTTTAATCTATTCATAAAGGGCTTTTGAGAGACTCAAAACAAACTGATAATTTAATCAATTGAATCTATTCTGTACCTGTGTCTGCCTGCTGTTTGTTACTGAGTGGGTAGTGTACAGTAGAGCTAAGGTGAACTGCAATATGTATGTAGCTGTAACGTCTTTCAATATACTCATCATTTGATGCCTATTTGACATAATGTACATTATGTAGAAATACTGACTGTAGCCCTTAAAAAGCAATATTTTAAATGAATGATTTGGGTTTTCCTTTGTTTTCATTAGTATCTCTCCTTTGTATTGATTCAAGCATCTAAATAAATTTCAGATGCACCAGACTGTCACACAAAATAAAAAGCTCATAGTTCATTAAGTTCTATAGCCTATAATGTAGAATTAACCATGCAGGCTGTAAAGCACATTGTGAGTCTCAAACAAATACACAACAAGATTAATCTGGGGCAACAGCAAAACAGCTACGCTTGCGCTGTGGGAGAAGTCAACACATCTTGTGCTGTTATCGTCTAATGATGCTAAAAAAGTTGCATCATTTATCACAATACAAACATGATATTCAGATTTAAGGAAAGAGAGGTCAGTGTGCACTCGCTGTGTTAACACAGATTGCAAGGGTGTGCAGTAATTCTTTATAGCTTTTAGTATTAGTTGTCATTATTTATGACATTCTCCTCTAAAATGGCCTCATACTTATACTGTCGCTCTTTCCGGCATTTTATTTTATAACTCACTTTTTAGACAAACAGACAAATTTCTCACGCACAACCTGATGGTAAAACAGGGCTTCACATAGTATTTGTTTCTTTTTGTGTGTGAGTATGCAGATTGTGTGTGCACCACTGCATGATGTGCATATGTAATGTGCTATTTGTGATTATCTGATCTTAAAAACTTGTGTGTGCATCACAGTAGTTGTACCCCTGTGTTCGCAGGTATACATGAACAGTATGGACCTTGCTATATATAGTACATGCCAAATAACAGCCACATGCATATCCATGAGTAAGTGCCTGTACAGGTTTGTGTTCACTGCTGTTTTTTATTACTTTGTGGGTACACTGTGCAAGTGTGAAGGTAACAGAATAAATCTTTATCCACAAGTGTGTGTGAGAGCATCCATGTGTGGAAATATATAATTAAACATTTCCACTTTTTGTGTGAAGTTAGTAAATATACACAAGCCCAGAATGTATGCGTGCGGATCAGCACTACATTTGGACCAACGGTCTTTCTAATGCCAGTTTGTCTCTGTGTATAATGTGTGTGTACGTGTGCAGTGAGAACAGCTGCAATATTGAGCCTGTCGTAGGCGTGAGGTAATTAGTGCAGAAGATGATTGTATTATTTGGATGGCCGACCGGCGCCAGGGTTCAAATTGAAGGGAGGCAGGTGAGCTTGTATGGCCTGCAGCTGCATGTTAAACAACTCAAATGGAATCACAGAAGTCCCACAAAGGGAGGGAGGGAGGAAAGGCAGGTGAGGAAAAAACAGAAAGGAAGAAAGAGAAGCAGCCCAGAGAAGGACAACTGTGTGTGGCCAGTGAGACAGTGTCCGTAAGACCTAAATAAAGTTTAAATCACACAGTGTTTTAGGCAAATTAAACTTCTACTCCAAACAACAGTCACAACAGTAAAATGAGCTTCAGGATGTTCTTGGCCATACAGTTGATGTATTGTTTTAAAGGTACAGTAGAACATGGCCTCATGAAACTGCAGTAGAAGTTGGAATGTGTTACAGTTATCTAGGTTATAGACACATCTTAAGCTTATTACCATCTCTATATTACTCTAATATCATGGTCTAGTTTCTATAACTTACACAACTAATATCCTAAAGGTGCACTCAGATGCACAGGAAAGAGAAGTAGTAGTCTGTATTTTTCCACAAGTGGCCACTGTGCATACATATGCATGTATATGGGTTTTCTTTAGTGGTCATCAGACTGTGCTCAGATAAAAAAAATAAGTCTCCATAGGTTATTTGTGCAAGCAGCTTATTACAACCCATAGTTACCTTTTCTTGCTAAGTGAAATGTAGCAGCTGTGTGAGAAGCCAACAGTTTTTTCAGCAAAGGAGAAAGTCCAGTGACATATACAGTAGTTATAAAGCAGTCACAAAGTCACAAACCGTTTGTTTCCCATTTCAAACCAATAGTCAATGCTGCTTCTTTAAACCATAATGACAATCATTCCATTACTTTAACCACATATTTACTGTATTTATTGTAACCATGATGACAAACAGTCTCTAAACTTAATATAGCACTGACTTTAATCCAAACCATGATCTTTTATTAAATCTAACCATGTTTTTTTGTTTATTTGTTTGTTTTGCCTAATTTTTTGTCAAACCTTTATCATAATGTCAGGACATTTTTTTAGCCTTTGGTGTGTCTCCTGCCACTGTAGGGGCACTGTTTTAGGAAATGCACCTATGAGTTGTATCAGAGGGCAGGAACAAATGACATACACGGTCATTTAGGTTGGAGGACTTGTTGGATTATGAGAGCCACTGCTTTCATGCAACTGGTCCTTGAGACCCCTCTGTAGATGTACTGTGAAAACTTCTCACTTCTCAACTGGAACAAATGTGTCTTCATCTTAATTTTGGCCACTCACATGTCTATCTGTGCCTACTGTTTCTGACTTTCTATGCATTTGTGAAACCTCTTTTGCTGTACCTGAGCACACCTTAGTATAGATCAACAGTAAAAACATGTACCTGTTTTGACTGAGAGGTTGATGTTGGGAAGCATCACGGGCATCCGCACGATCCATATACAGTAATGGTGCATGAGGACATCAGGTAGATGAAACATACAGCAGTAAACTGGCAGTATGTGTCTCAGTGGGTCCCAAAACAGTGCACAGCATCTCTGACTGTTTACTGACTTACCATCCAAACTTCTAAATAATCACAACCATCTCAGCAATACTCTTATCAAAGTGGTTTTCTAGGTACAAATATCAAGAATATGTTTTATAAAATTCCTTTTATTCCAGCTTTTACACTGGTTGCTAAGGGACTGCTCTGTCCCTGTGAGTGAGTGGGTGTAATTCAAGTGTACCTGTTCTGGCTGGTTGGCATTGGACAGCGGTATTACCATCCAAATGATGTTGAGATTGTTAAGGGCAGCACTGGTGGTGAAGGAGCAGGGCAAAATGGCTGCTTGGCCTCGGGCCACCTGAACACTGCTTTGGGACACCGTCACATCCAGCGCCTGCACACACACTGCAAGAGGAAGGAGGCCATGATCAGTGGGTTGATTCACAGCAAATAAGCACACACAGTACTGAGATGTAAACAAATAAGACAACACAGCAATTACAACTCTCATCTGATGCATCCTATAGAACTGTATCAGGTGTGAATCAGTGTTGGAGAAGCTACTTTAAAGCATAGCAGTTACTTCACACTGGAAGCTACAAAGTTACTCTACAGAGAAATTTTGTTTGGTTAACTAATACAAAATTGCAATGATTGTTATAAACAAATCTGGATTTTGTATTAGCTGAATACAACCAAAACAGTAAAGAAGAAACTATTTAACTTGCACAGTTTAAGACTGTTTGACCGACTTGAGCGCTGGTCTAAAAAAAATGGGCGGTTGTCTTATTTGTCAGTTTTGAACCCTTTCACTTACAAACTTAGTAGTTTTCAATGTGCACCTTTTTAAAAACTGGCTTATTTTCAGAGCAGTCTCTTGTTTATATGACATGAGCGTTCTCCCAAAGTCCTTATCCAACAGGTGGTTGGCAAAGAAAAAGTCATACTGCAGGCTATTTAATCCCCTCTCTCAGTGATATTGGAAAACCTGCCCTTAGGAGGACAAAGAAGCAGACACAGGTAAATGTATAGATGTAAGCAATAATGAGCAAAACCTTGGCCGTCTACACTTACAGTAAATGTACAATATTTCAGGACGCATAAAGTCATATTTAATCTTCTATTGAATTATTTCTCTTCAGGCATTGCAGCAAAACCAAACTGCTCATCTGAAATGATCTCAGCAGCTAAATAAACATCTAGACCACACTGTGAAGGATCACATGAAATATGTAATGGCTAAATGAGAAAAACATGGCAGGCTGTCTCTTGAGTTATTCATCTCCCAAAACAACTTGCTTTTTTCATGGGAAGACGGGCTGTATCAATACATATTAGATGAACATGACAAGTGGGGATAGTAATGGCTGTTTTAGATACTATTTGCTAGTTTCCTGTGCACATGCAGTGTACAACCATGATAGCATGTTCTTGGGTGCAACAAAGGTTTAGCTTCTCAAACTAAGAAGCTAAACAGCTGCTTTTCTCATCTTGACTTAGCTGTCAGCCATAGAAACACACAGAGAGAAATATGTACATGGAGCATCCTATTTCTAGACCAGTTAAAGACATTACGGACAAAATTGAGTTAGCTCTGCCCCACAAGCATTCATCCAGGTCCTGAAAAAAAAAAAAACAATCTACACATGATGAGGTGGATGATTGCACTAATGTGATTTACAGAAACTGTAGCTGATCAGGTTAGTGATAATGTAAGATGATGATCTTGCCATAAACTAACAGGAGAAACCACCAGCATGTCATTTGTGTTGTTATATGTAGGAGTTCGAGCAATAAACCATTCTTGCACAAGAAAATTATTTCTTATCTAGTTTTTTGTATTACCTGTACCTTGACAGAAAATAAGGCTTTTATTCCTATCTGCAAAGAATTCCAGCCCTCAAGTGTTAAGTATGTCTGTTGATTTTTAGTTTTGAATATCAGCATCATATTCTAGCTGACAGACTGGCTGTTGCTCCCTTCCTGTCTGTCCAAAACCTGCTGGACTTCCTACGCTTTTCTTCTGCTGGCAGATTCAGTACCACACACCCTGCCGGCGCCCTGCTGGCACAGGGAAGGTAGGCAGTGCATGAACTGCTCCACTCTGTTATGGTTTATAAGAGATATGTTCAAGAACAGGTTTTATGAACAATTTCACTTATAAGCATCATATTTCACTGGAGTGTCGATATGCATCATTTACAGTAGTATAATTCCTAACTGTACAGTAAAACTAGTGTAGCCCAAGCTGTGTGGCAATCCCTCAGCATGTACTGAGCTTCCATTACCCTTTGTGACATCTACAATCTTAGACCATTATCATAAATACAACCTATTGCTCACTACTCTAAGCTGATCTGCTCCTATCCTCTGTGCACACACATGTTCACTTCCTGCATAGAGTCGATTTACTGTGTTTGAGGATTAAGAGAAAAGAAGAGGATGTTCATACATGAAACACAAGGTTAGAGGACCTTAACAGAATGTGTGACTGACAAAAAGAGCACAGTGCAAGTGTTTATTGTGTGTGGGCCACACAGATATTAAATGTGCTAGAGTTAGAGAGAAAGATAAAAATGATGGGAAAGGAAGGTAGCAGGCAAGAAAGAAAAAGAAAGAAAGAAAGAAGGGTCCTAGAGGAATGAGGATAGAAGGAGCATCTTATCGTCTCTAAGCCTCTTTCAAGGCAGCAGTCTCTCAAGCAACCAGCAGCTGGAGGGCTCATTTCAAAACAGTGGATTAGGGAACGACTGCACAGAGAGCCTGTAGGCTCCAACAACCAAAGAACACACATGCACATCCTTGTTTTGATCACTTACAGGTTCCCTACATAGATTTACTTTCATTTCCAGGAGATAGTTAACCAAGGCTGGCACTCGCTCTAACTTTACACTGCATCACTGTCGTAAAATCCAACAAAATGCATCTACTAGTGACGCCGGGCCCTGTGAAGCTGGTGTGCTCCTGGTTTTTGGTCCCCACAAGTATAGAACCACCCGCTCCCCAAATCATAAACAAGCACACAGGCACACATGCTAGTGAATGTATGCACCTATAAAGCGCACACATGCTGTCTTGACTCAGACACTCATGCACTAAGAGTGGGAAGAGCTCGACAGTTCAACTAAACTGTGGCATTTCTTGGAGTTACCTCATTATTGCACACACTTCTGCCAAAGATTCACCCAGGCTCCACAGTTCCACATGAAGCATGTCCAATAGACAACTGCTCTTCCAGAGCGTATACTGTAAAAGGTTTGATATGTGGGGAATGAAAGGAACGGTGAGCCACTCACTGTGAAATTTGACCAGCCAGATAAAAAAGCGTGATGCAATGTATAAAGTATGAAGTAGTAATGTTACAAATAAAAAGGATTATGTCTTTGCTCAGTAAAGAAACCACCACCTGAAACCACAAACCACACTGAATCTAAGAAATACTCTCAAAGATAGACCAGGTTTTGATAGCCACTATTACTTTATGCTTCCCTCTGTTTGTTCTCTTTCAGCATGTTTCTTTACTGCCCAAGGCTACGTGCAGTGCAGACCTCTGCAATCTTCCTCATATCTTCAGGCCGATGGGCATGGGTGTGATGTAAACAAGCTGTCCATCTGACTGAGCTTACCATCCAAGCCTTCGTCAACAAACATCTGGCTTCCTCTTGCTCTCACTTCCAGCTCTGAGCTACCCTGAGGCACAGCTCAGCAGAACAGCAAAATCTAACTATGTTAGCCCTGCCTGATGCTGACCATTCAGTGCCCAGAGCTTTATGAACCTGCAGTACATCACTGCTACACCATGGCCCTTATTAGATATTGCTGTGGGATGTTACTTCCACATTTTCAGTATATCATTTTAGGATAATTTGGTCAAGTCACATTGATTCAATTTAGGCAACTGTCCACTGACCAGATGACTTAGGATTTTCATCGACAACTATAGCAGCCCTCTAAATATAAAGTAGCAAAATGAACTGTTTACTGCTGACTCAGTTGGCAAAATGTTTAAATTTGGCCTTGGATATTTACACCATCCATGAGCTGCCAATTCATATATTAGTAGCTTCTTGCTATTTTGGGGGAACACTGTTGAGAGGAAACTGCCTTTACCTGTCTCTGACTGATAATAAACCATAAAGTAAGCCAGGACAGGCATGTATTTGTAGAAATGCACAGGTATACTGTATGGGAGCCTTTGTGCAAATTGTTCTTTCTTATAAGCAATAACCTGCCATTTCCTGTTGTGTTTTTCATTTTGCATGCTTTTATTAATAATGAAATTACAAAAATATGGCAAATTTGTATAGAGAATAAAGGTGTAATTGAAAATATATGGAATTTAGTGAAATGACATGAAACAGATGGATCATGTAAATCATAATAAAATGTCTTATTTGTATATAAGATAAAAGTTAGAGGAAAATATTTACATTTGAGGGAGGAAGAGGGAGAGTGGAGCAAAGTGCTGTGATGAGTGGTGAGTAAGAGCAATAACCGAAAAGGAGAAATAAAAGAAAAGTAAATTACTATGAGAAGGAAAGAACAGTCAGTCAGGGAAGTACTGTACAGAGAAGAAGAATAAATCAGAAGAAAGAGACAAAGGAGGAGGAGAGGAAAAAGCAGGGAGGATGCTGCTGTTTCCAGAGAGGACTAGCTCTCTCTCATCATGTGGGAGCAAAGTGTCAAAAGTGCTGTTGATTAATGCATGAGGAAAAACATACACCTCATAGAGCATGGAAATCTGTGTGTGTGCGCTCATGCTAAGATGCAGCCATGATGGGTTAGAGAACAAATACAAAATGAATACAACACTTCCACTCTCTCACTTACGCAAATGCTCACTGATTCTCTCTCTCTCTCTCTCACACACACACACACACACACACACACACAGAGAGAGAGACCATACCTGCTTGGCAAGTCATTTGCATCTGTCTTTTTATTCATGTGACTCTTTTATTCATAGGATTTACTTTAATTTCATTTTCAAAGAGATGCCCCTAATATGTGATGTGATGAGCCTCTGGCACAGCTTTGGGCTGGGACACACACAGAGACATGTATACATCTGTTTACTTCAGATGATTGATGGTGTTAAAAGGTGGAACTATAGACAGACAGCAGAACGCACATTAATACATATTTAAAAGTGAATTTAATTCTCTATCAGACATTAAACTGAGTTCATTCCTCCTCACCAACAACTATGAATGAACTGATTGTTCAACTTTATCCTCAAATTTACACCCACTTACTGCACCTCTGTGTTTCAAGTTCATTTTCCATGGCATACCAACAATAGTCACCTTTTTTAACCAGAAAGCGACATTAAAAACATCACAGTCTGCCAGTTTCATGTGATAGCTTCCTTTTGTCAACTGCATTTTCTGTAAGAGTGAGACTTCCACAGAAGTGAGATGTTTCAGGCGTGACATTCGGTAGCCCTGATCACATTTTATGTTTAAACTGCATGCTTTTAGAATTTTTCTCTGGGCTATGGAAATGCCTACTGCAAGACCTTTAGAGCTTTGAACTCCACATCAGAAATGTATCCACTCCAAGGACAAAAAAGTAAGATAAGTAATACCATAAAATTAAACCCAAGCATGAACACATCTACACATGGATTCATGCACACCAGCACCTGTTCCCACACAAAAAATGATGCTCTGTGTCCCATTCTCTTGCAAAAGACCCAGGGGCTTCATGATGAGTGGAGTTCATGTATGTAGCAGACCCTGTAATGTTGCCACTGCTCACAAGAAACCAGGGTGAAGCAACAAGTGAGCAACGATTTCCATGTGAAACTCAGGTGGCAGAGTTCTGTACCCAGCTGCTCAATGGGAACTTATTAAGTACCATGATCAAAAAACTATTGAGGTAAAAATAAAGTCACATACCAACTGACTTGTCCTTCTGGAAGGGTATTTAATTTTTGTATGCAGCTTTGTTGGCTTAAATGGAGTTTGACTAAAAAAAAATCTATAGCTCTCTGATGGTTGTTTACTTTCTCAATGGTTTGTCAAGGCTATAAAATATTTAATGGAATAGATATGGGAAATATGCTTCTCCCTTTTTTTTGCCAAGAGTTAAATGAGAAGATCTATATGAAGCCAGGGGATGGTTAACATAAAGACTGGAAACAGGGGAAAACAGCAAGCCAGCTCTGTCCACAAGTGAAAAAAAAATACCTCATGTCAAATCGTATGTTTAATCCACATAGGTGCAGTTGAAGTTGTTTTATTTGGATTGATATGCTGGACTAAATCTTTGGCTACTTCCTAGAGCCTTCACAGGAAGTTACTGCACCTGAGAAACAACCCAACCTGATGTATGTATAGTCTGTAATCACTATATATTACAGCTGATTGTATAAAAAACACAAAAACAAAGTTCACCATCTTTAGATCAGTAGTAAACTGAACCTTTAGGACTGCCTGTTAAGTCCATGCAGACCATATTCTTGATTTACAGCAAAGCAAATGCTAGTCCTGTCTACTCTGTACAGAGCACACAAACCTCTGATTACAACTAAACTGCGTGAACTAAAGCTGAAAAAGACTCATCTTCTGCTTGTCTCGCATGCATTGTCCAGGTTTACAGACTGTGTATAATTTATTTTAATTACATGATCAGAATTAGGGCAGCATGGTGGCACAGTGGTTAGTGCTGTCATCTAATGAAAGGATCTTAGAAATCTCTTGTTCATACTCCCTTCATACCTACCACACCCATCCATCCTAGATGACCGATTAGCCACGACTCCAAGAGACAGCCCCACTGGCCAGCCAGTATACAGTATCTTCAACACCTCTAAACTGTACTGAATCTGACTAGACCAGCTTAGTGCATGCCTAACGTGCTACTACTGTAAACACAAGGCCTCTTAGCTTACACACAAGCATATAGCAACAAATATTATGTAGTGTATTAATAAAATGTGGTAACCTAACTGGAGTGTCACAACCTACTGTCCTCAAAACATTGAAAAGAAATATTACTTTGACATGAGCAACACCTAATGAGGAATATTTTCATCTCTGAATCACAAGTTCAAGATTGACTGCTACTTCAAATGAACTTAGAGAAAGTTGTAGTTAACAAGCTAACAGCTGATCGGTCAATCTAGCGTGCTCGGCTGTGTACACTGAGCAAGCAGAAGGTTAAAGTAGGCCGCTGCCCCCGTGCACATATAAGCCTGGGCACTGGAAGAATACTGCTAAAGCAGCAAACAGATGGCTCTGCACATGCAGCCCTGGACACAACTACACACAATGTCCAAAAACAGTGGAGTATCTTAATCACAAACATACAGCTCTAACTTAATACACTGACATGCTTGCTCATATTATAGCGAGGGGGAAAAAAAAGCTGAGGAATCAGACCTGGATTTCCGCAAAGGAACAGACTGAGTTCCTGTCAGCCACCGTGCAGCCTTCAAACTGTCTCTGTGTAGTAACTCCATTCGCTGGCAGCCTTGCATGTTTGGCAAACCTGTCACACTGTCTGCACATAAATCTAACATTCTGGCAAACATACTGATCTGCCAGTAAGATGACATGATTGGCAAGGGGTTCTGTTTTGCTATTTGGCAGCTGCCATCCTCAAGTCCCTTTTAACTGGGTGACAATGGCCTGGTTCTGCCTAAGACATCCAAATGAAGCACCAAAGAGAGACCCCATGTCTCGTATGCAAGTATAAATACCTTGGAGGTAAGAGTTAGCAGGATAACAAGCAAAGTTACACTTCCATAAGAAAGCACATTTTTGCCAACTTGGATAAAAGCAAAAGGATGATACACACATTTTTATGATTGCATAAACTGCATTTAATCTTTCAGCCTTAAATAAATCCAAGAAAGCAAAGATTTGGAAAGTTCAGTCCTCCATAAAACCTATTATATAAGTTGAATCTTCAAGTTGTCTGCGGATGTTTGAAACACCCTTAGTGAAACCTCTAGGCCACTTGTGCTGTTTCCTTCTTTATACTGCATGGAGGTAATACCAGGCTCCTTGCACTCTGTCCACTGTATGCACATCACAGGTTTACATAAATACCTGCCTAAGCTTCTCAATCAGCCTGCCTGAGCGTCACAGCACCAGCCAGCAGATAAGAAGACTATTCCTGGAACTAGCATTTGCCTAAGGTAACCTTGTCTGATGCAACTCAGTTAGTAATTGGCTTGTAGGCAGAGAATGTTCTCTCTCTATATGATCTTCGTCTTTGTTCTTTTCTTTGTTTCTTTTCCAACTCATTTACCTGGCTTGATCTCCCTCTCTCCTGTTCTGCTTTCTTCTCCGCAGTAGCTCTCCAAAAGAAGACACTGATTTTAGATCAGACAATACTGGCCAGCACTGCTTCTACAGGTGATTTGGTCAGTACACTTCTCCAGCAATAAGGGTCTGGAATGATTGATCGTCTGTTTGAGTCCCTGTGTGGCACAGCTTCACAGAGAACTCTTGATTAACTCAGTGCCACTAAAGTGTACTATCAGAGGGAAGCAGAGAGTGAGGCTGGAACATTGTCATGTACCACAATTAATTTCAGATCTTTCACACCTTAAATTAACACACTTTAATTTAAGATTAATTACCATTATTGTTTCAAATATGTGACAAATGTGTTGAACCATTATACACACACACCTATAGGTACTGTAAGATCAGTCTCAGCAAACTAGTGCTATATTTGAAAGGACTGAGAATCCACTGACTGCACTGCACCAGCTCTCTCACTCTCTCTCTCTCCCTCGCATATGCGCATGTGCACACACACACACACACACACACACATACACACACACACGCTTTCCCTAAACTTTTTTGGCCCCACTGTCACAAAACCTTGTGATCTCCCTGTGGACAGCTGCTCTCAGCTGATTCAGTCATGACACATGACCAGTCAAGTGATGCATGACCTTAACGAGAAAAGAAATAACAACTACTATTGAGTCCCCTAAAATCTCATTAAATTTTTTTGCACTTGTAATGAATAGTGCACTGAGACTTGCATGGTATTTTGCAATGGCAAGTTCACAAATATGGTAAGAGAAGTCAAAGGAGAACTAGGATCATATTATACTATATTGTAACATAATTGGCAGTACAGAGCAATCCCCATAACAGCAATGCTCTACCTCTGCTTTGCATTACAGAATGAGTTAACATGTAAATCTTAAACTCTTCATTAATGGAAAGAAATGATCTGACTATATGATGTGATGCTGTCAGAGCTGGAACTTCCAAACTGAAATGCCCTGACAGTGTATGGACATCAAACATCAGGGACAGTTGAGAACACACCATACAACAATCATGTCTGCACTTCTTTGTTCTTACTTGATTTGTCTTAACCAGCTCTGATCTACTTCTGCTGATGAGACATAAATTATAAATTGATATACTGCAATGGTAAATTGGAAAAAAATGTTCATTGTGTGCAAACTTTTGGTCTTTTTTGCACAGCCCCTTTGATGTGTGCTTATGTCTCGGTATTGACCAGCATGGTGATGTTTGATGTAGGCCAAACGCTAGCTCAGCAAACACTGTGAGCAAGCCTACACTCTAATTCTGCTCAATGGTCAAATTTGCATTCAATTGCAAACTCTACTGTACTGTAGCACACTCACGCCACACACACACACACACACACACACACACACACACACACACACACACACACATGAAGACACACACACCATTGTTCTACTATTCAGCAAAAAGAACAGCACTAAAAAAAAAAGAGCACAAACACGCTGAGTTGGCGCTCTTTAAGTGTCAAAGATTCTTTCCCAGACAGGAAGAGAAATCCAGGAAACACACCAAACTCTGATCACTGAACAGAAGTTTTCTTGTGCTCTGATCAGCCAACCAGCTTTCAGTACAACTGTAATGTACATAAAAAGTCTGAGTTCAAAAGAACATATCTGGCATAATGCTTGACTTTCCTGACGTCAACTGCAGCACCGTGTTTTGATTGTATTACATATAAGAACAAATGAGTCCTCTTTGATTGTATTTGTATACATAGTCATGGCACCAAACTGATATGCATTATTACAGAAATCACAGCTCTAACCCAGAAACACAGCATTACTATATACTGACTATATAGTGCTGAATGACAGTTTGAGGGAGGCACTCAGTGACTTTTCTTAAAAGTCTCATTGAGAACCCAGAGGTCCCTCACTGTAGGTCATGTCACTCCTTCAGCCAGTGTGGCTGCACAGTTAGGTAATGCTGTTGTTGGCAAGCGACCTCTTCCTCGATAAAAGGTGCTACATAAACCTCAGTGTGTGTTTTTGCATGTGTCCTTATGCATGTGCGTGTATGCATATGCTTGATGGTGCAGAGCCCCAATGCTGAGCACATCTGCTCCGGATGCCCCTGGCACTGCCATATGGCTGGCAAACAAGCCTCCTACTCATCCTCCACAAAGAGAGTTTGCACTGAAAAGATAAAATGAGTGAAAATGCATGTGCATGCATGACAGAGGGAAAAAGGCATGAGAGGGGGAAGACAGAAAAGAATAACAGCTGATGAGTGAGGAGTTGCACATGCTGCCCATTAGGCTGAGCGGCCAGCTCAATTCCACCTCCAAACCCACCAATCTTTTAAACACCCCAACACAACTACATCTTCCATCCACACCAGGCGCAGGTCAAATGCTGATTATTGATAAAAACTAACCTCCTAAGCACAGTTCTTACCTGAACTGAGTTGTAAATGAGAGCATGCAACGTTATCAAATCAAACATTTTTTACAGCATTATATTAAGGTCACTTTCTTCTTTTCCTGGCTAGGCTTTGAACACAGGGTGAAGAGAATCACAACAATGCATAAAGCCTTTCCAAAACCCAAAAGATAAACTGTAGCCTTTGATAGGGATGTTCTCCAAAATACGTAGGTATACAGTGATCTTTTAAATATGAGATTCAAACACCTGTAAGTTTGTAGATGGCTTTGTTATGGACAGTAGAGCCTTTGTCATCATGCCATTATGGATTCATTGCAGATGTATTTCAAAAAAAGTTTCAAAATATCCACTGGAAATTTTCAAACCACTCTTGCAGAAAAAACACACTGCTCCACTGCTTATCCATACGTTTAATCTGATCCAAATAGTCATATTTTGTGGCTTAAGACACACTATCTGTCCAAGTCTTAAGTTCATGAAGAGGCATGTTCACTGGCTTGTTCCACAAGTTATAGACATCTGGGGTAGCCATTACAGCTAACTGCATAGGATGATCACCGGGACAGCCGGCAAGCTGACCCATATACATAGTCCTGTGTAGTAAGCTGTAATGGTTACCCCAAACGGCAGCCCAAATACAGTACATCACAGTTATGCTCGGTGTAGTCCAACCACTGGAGGCTCACAGTAATATAGCTCTATTCAGGTTCTAAATATGGAAACTATAGAACCTTATGCTTCAGTGATCCATCTCTCCAGCTCTGGTTCTCTGACTCTTGCACTATATCACATCTGTGAAGGAAAATCTATATGAGCTGGACAGCAAGACTGTGGTATTATTAATGAAGCTTAACATTCATCCAAAGGGGTTTAAAGTGTTAAAGGCTTAATTTGTTAGTCCTCATGTTTCACTGAAAGCACCAGTAAATGCTGTTGAAACAGAAAAATAGTAGCACTCTGGCAGGTGGCTCAATATTGTAGCGCTCACTGGGTAAAGAAGGGTTGAAGACCAGAGCTTTCTCTTTCTCACTTCTTTCTTTGAGATTCTTTGTTTCAGTTTCTTTTTTTAATAAACTGAAAAATGCCTAAATCACAAAGTATTACAGTAATCTAAGTTATGGCAGTATGGCAGTAATGAAACTTGTTTCTGTTTCCTTGGAGGCACCTGCATGTGTGAAATTTGCCATTGAACAAGCCTGAGTAACAGTGGCCTCAGCGGCTAAAGGTGATGAAATAATACCAAAGAAAGGTAGTCTTTAACCTCGAGGAAATGGTTTGTTTCACAGGGTCCGATAATGGATGTACGTATTAATGAAAAACTGGATACAGCATTGCTAGACAGCATCTATGAAAGTTGCTCAGTCGTGCTTGATCTGACAAGCCAGATGACTTCTGGCTGGCTCCATGCACACATGAATGGGATAAAATAAAAATATGTTATGGCTAAGATAGACTTTCCAAATGATATTGGGCCTAAAACAAATCACATTCTGATAATAAAAAGAGTCAATTCATGGGGTTTGGCTCACCATTTTACAGCTTCTACTTTTCCAATGATTCCCTATGGGAAAAAGGCTTTTTGGGCCAGTGTGCATCACGTGATGAACACAGAAGTTGTAGTAACGCGGTTTGGCCGCTATGCCAAATTTGCTTCCCAGCCCAGTGCTATTGCTGAGGGCTTTGGTCTGATGTGGAACAGACTGGTGCACCATGTAAAGTTTGTAAAAACTGTATTCAAACTAAAATTGGAAGCACGACAAACCTTTGTTAGCTCTTAAACCTTCCAAATATGTTTGTTCAGTCACTTCCACCAGGTATGCTTTATTTTATTTGAATTTATTTTGTTGATTTTATACCTGTGGCCTTTGTCACTGAGGAATAAAACAAAGTTCAAATTTTTTTTTTTATCGTTTCATCCTGAGTTTGTCTTGAGACTTTAAAAAAAAAAAAAAAAAAAAAAAAAAATCTTAAAATTGTGAGTCGCCCATAACACTGAAAAAAATTGAAATTTAATTTTTTGGCCGTATCATCCAGGCCTAGTTTACCAGTTCTCATGTCTTCCTACAAGTGCGCACACACACATACACACAAAGAACACACACCCCTCAATAATCAGTTGAGCTATTCACCACTCGGGGCTACAGACAGAGTGAACGCATTCATCACATAATTACTGTGGAGGCAGTCACACACTTCATCAATCTATTCCTGTCTCAAAGTGCCCCGGAGAGAACAGTGACGCATAAGATTTCCAAAAGATATTATGCGATTCTTATACCTCCATCTAAGGAAAGTCAAAAGAGAGGAGCAGGATTTAGCGATTCTTATACCTCCATCTAAGGAAAGTCAAAAGAGAGGAGCAGGATTTAAATCTCATCAAAGCGACATCTTGACTGATTCACACATCTGCGCATAGGTTGTATAGTTTAAAGAGGAAGATTCAAGCAAGGCAGATGCTTAAACGAAAGAGTTGATAAATCCTTAAAAATCCCTGCCATGCTAAGAAATATTTTAAAATATATGTGTCTTTCTCACAGAGGAAGATAAGTGGCAATTCAGAGAAGCTTTGGTTGAAATTGAAGGCGATGAGAGAGCTGTAACCACAGAGGTGACTGATGGGTGATGATGATGGAGAGAGATATAAAAGGCGAAGCCTTAATGGTGATGTATGATGCTAGGAGTGAGCAGGCTGAAGGCTCAGACTGGTAGGATACTGGAAATCAATGGTGTGGTAAAAGACTTGGAGTGGTAGCCTTCATATTAAACATCTGAAAAGGAAGGTAGCCAGAGCTGCCAAATAAAACAGTGATCAGTGAGAGTGCTCAAATGAAGATGTGATAAATTGTGGACCTATTTGATCCTAAATGTTTCTAACATAAACCCCTTTTACACTGCTCATTCAAGACAAGGTTATTGCACCACTTTGCCACCTTGTTGCTCTGTATAAAAGGTACCAACCTGACATGAGGGGTCAGTGTTGACCCTCCGTTATTCCGCCAAATGAGAAAGCAAAATTGGAATAGGAAGGTATTTTTTTATGATAAAGGGGCTCCCTATGGGGAAAAGAGAAAGAACCAAAGACAGATGACATATTAATGGGTGAAGCACACAAAGAGCTGAATTAGGTAGAGTGGACTGACATGACACAGTGACATGATATGACAAGTGAAGGAAATCCTGAGGGGAGAGAGAACTAGAAATTCTGACATGGGCGTAGGCCGCTTACGTAGGCCTCCAAAATAGGGAAAAGAACAGTCATAATAAGCTTTTCCCTTTTTAGCTTGTGAATGCAGAGAAAGCATTTTCAAACTGAGGATTTCCATATACGTAGGTGTCTACACCTGAAAGATTCATTTATTCAGAGATCTGTCCTCTACTGACTACTTGTTTGCCAACACTTTTGGCCAGATTCAAACAGTGCTTACTGTGTCTCCCTTGTTTATATACAGACAAGAAATCATCCCTCACTTTTAAGAATGGATTCCACTGGCACTTAGGTATTGTGTTACAAAAACAACTGGCTTGTTGTTAAAATGTTCATTGTGTGTTTTTCATACACTTTGATTATTTGAACCTCTTGTTGGCTTCTCATCCCAGTTTTAATTTGATGTTTTCCTTTAGAACATATGCTCTGTTGTTTTATCCATGAAACAAATGGCCCCAGCGATGTGGAGTTACATTTACAAGTTAAGAATTAAGCCATTTATTGATCAAATCATTGATTAACCTCACTGAGTGACAATGTAGTTTCATTATATTCTGCAGCTGTTAATGGCTCCAGAGAAAGTAATAACTTTATATTGTTGAAATGTCCTCTTGTTTTTGTTTTCCCTCTTGGTGGTCCAGCTCACACATCAAGGGGTATAGTACGGGCGGTGTCGCTGTGTGAAATTTTCCACTGAGGCCAATGAAAGCTTTTCCATCACAGCATAATTTACATTCAAATTAATTCCACCAAAAGCAAAGCTGAATGTTCAATGAGCGGAGAGTGGGGCTAGCTGACATCAGCCTCTTCTCTGGAGGGAGGAGGAGAAAGAAGAAGGAGATATACAGTGAGAGTAAAATAAGGTGAGATGAGAGACAGAGTGAGAGCAGTATCTGATTTTAACATTTGGAAGAAAATATGTGGAACAAAGAAAGTCACAAATTAATGATGACTGAGGTTTGGTGCTAAAAATGTAAGTAATTTGCACAGCTGAAAGCAGCATATCATTTATCCATCACCCACTGATCACTGTTATTATGCCTGCACCAGAACAATCATCACTATTGATATATTTAAATCAATATTAGTGCTTTAAAGGCAGCTTTAGTGTAGGGCAGAGAGCAGCCCAACAGCTTGCCTGTACTGGCATAATTGCGTTGCATGTCAAAAACACTAATAAATAAATCAGTGATTACTTCCCTTTGTGAAGTGCTGCAGCACCACTATTGAATATTCATGTGGGTAAATACATTCATGCAAGCTTCTCTCCTGGGTTATAAAGTTTGGCTCTTTTTTTCCCCTGTAGTTTTAAAGCTCTCTCTTCCCTTGCTTTGTGGAGAGGAACAACAGAAAAGACAAGAGTGCTTTTCGTGTATTTATGCATCACACGTGCATATTTTAAAGACTCACTGCATTATCATATTTATTCTTAGACTTCTTCTGACTGCATGAGATATCACTGAATTTTATTTTGCTTTGTTGATCCTCAGTGGTCAGTTTCATAAATAAATTCAAAGCTGACTGCTGTCGACAGAGGGCTATTGATTCCTGATTTCCCAAGGCAGAAATCAATGTAGTGTGCCATACACAGTGTCATTTCCCATTCCATTAATTCCACAATATAGTATCTCATTGGCACAGAGATTAAATAATCCCACCTTTCTGACCTGCTTGTCTTCATTATCTCTTCCTACACCACATAAAACTCTCTCCACTTGCAGCTTCTCCTTCCCACTCTCTCCCCGTCTCCTTTAATATCTTGATTTCATGTGTGTTTGCTCCTTCATTTCTTTGATGTCAGCATTTGTGCACAAACGCACATCAGTGTGCCTGCAGTTTAATGTATGAGCTACTATACATGTGCACAAACGCACATCTACACAACATATGCACAAACATGCACAGACACCATTGATGGCAACTTGGCGTGCATGATTGCTGTGACTCTAAGCTGCTTAGAGGTTCTGTCCCATCTGGCTCTGGTGTTTGCAGCATCATTCACCCTCCCTGCCCCACCGAATACACATCCTGCTTTTCTCCCATCCTCCTTCTCCTCCCCCTCTTTCATCCCCCATCATCCACTCTCTCAATACAGTGACACAAAAACAAACACACACACAAACTTGGAGAACAGAGGCGGAGCAAAAGGGATGATAATCCTGAGTAATCTGGGTTTACCAACTATTAGGGCTCTGCAGTGTTTTCTTATGTAATCTAATCATCTGTAGAAACGTGCAGCCATCCACTGGGGCAGGCTTGTGTGTGTACTGTATGTGTGTTCAGCGTAAGTACGCCAGAAGGAATGCCTCCTTCTGTCACCTGGACCACGTGGGAGGAAACACACACACACACAGGCTAAGGTTTCACAAACAGAGAGATATAGATTATGGTGTAACAGCACACATATGCAGGTTATTGCTGATGTGCTTAATCTACAAGCCGGTTTTGTAGACCCCCCACCCCTCAAACACACACACACACACACACACACACACACACACACACACACAAACAAACATTCCAACCATGAATATATTAGTATCTGGTGACTGTCACGTCAAAGTACATGAATGTGGAACACTTTATGCACGGCGATGGAAGACTGTTTTTACAGACTGTGTTGATATTTATTCTGCATGTCTATCAGCAGTGAACCTTATGCATCATTTGCATTAATAGATTTAAAGACCAAAAGAAATTCCAGGTAGAGCTTGTCATTAGAGAGTCAGTTGAGGTTTGTGTGTTCATTATTTATGATTATTTATTATTAATGAGTCAGACAACAAAATGATATGTTAAGGTTAGCTCCACTAACACTATGTTATCAAAGTGAACATTTTTTATGATTAAATCCAATACCTTCAGAGAAAGTGAATTGTTACAAATATATACACAATTTGAAACTGACTCTGAGGGCAACATACTGTATAGTTTCATGCCGCAACCTTATGGATAAAAGGGATTAAGCCTATCCATATATTGAATCATGCAACAATGATCTGGCACAGTGCGCATGACCTTCAGAGGGTCTAGGTGTGATACAGAGAGTAAGGGACAAATTCTTGGAATTTTTTTTAGGAAATCTGTGTCAGAAGCTATTCTGTTTCACTGCGCTTCACACAAATGATCCTTGCAAAGTGCTTTTTCCACATTGTTACCTTTTAAGGGACTTTAAAACAATTTCAAGTGATTCAAGTTCCTCTCAAAGAGAAAGTGAGAGTGACTTACAGAGGTAACTCAAACAGTTACATGCATTTGCAACAATGTTTCTCTTATGTCTTTGCTGCTCATAAAATCAGAACACAGAAGTCCAGCTCGATGTAGAGCTTTCTGCGCTTTTACTCCAAAAACCTCCAGAGGATTTCCCACCACAGCTATAACAGATTCCATTTCAGTGAGAGATACCGCTGGGTTTTCTTGTTGTAGTCTCTTTTTGTGCCACGTCTTTTTGATGAATCTCTCTGTGTATGTGTGTGTGTCTCTCTCACATGCACTGTGCAGTACATGCACTTCACAAACAAACAAAAATCTAGTCCTTTTGAAAAGACCTGCTGACCTGAAGGCGGTGCTGGTGACTCAGCTGGGGGTCCAGTCAGTAAAACTGTTTCACATGTGAACTCAGTGGTTCCCCAGAGGGGAGCCAAATCTAAAATCAGACAGGAGCTGGAAGTGCATCAAAGCTTAGCTTTTTTTTATAGGTGTATTAGCTACTTTTTTATGGTTATCATTCTTTTAATTTGGCAGATGAAAATTTCCTGTCAACCATCTAAAGATTGAAATCATGATTTCATAAAATGTTCATTTAATTACACCTGCTTTGATGATTTTTATATTTGATTTAATTATATCTGATATGTGACATTTCAATCTCAGTGTTTGTTTTCAGTTAATTAGTACTGGATTGGAAACATTATGTGCAACACAATATTATCTCAAAGGTTCATTTATTACTTTTCCACATCATTATATAAACTATTGTTATGAAAACCATGAGAAGCAATTAAATGGGCCTTTGAATACCTTATTTTCCTACTGTTTTAAATGTTGCTTCCAACATATGTTGTATAAAGAACAACTTTGATAAAGAAATTTGCCTTTTTATTTTTTTACAAACCGGGTAAATATACTTTCTGCAGGCATATATTTGTAAGTGTTGAAACACAGTGATACAGGAGGATAAAAACATGAATCCACACTCCTGTTATTTCACTGTTTTGTAAATCAGGCAGTCTCAGCAAGATCAAGATCTCTTTTTCAAGAGACACTCTAGTCACACAGTCATACAGGAATCACGCAAGGAAAAAAACAAATGATAAATCTCTGCCTATCAAACAGGAAATGGAACTGATAAAAAATGATTAGCTATAAAATCATGAGATGATAAAGTTTCAAAGTTTCTAGAGAAAACCTCTTTTCCACTGCCCATGGGTGTGTGCAGCCTGCAGTATGAATGGCTACTGTGGGCACATCTGTCCCATTCCAAGGGTCATACACAAGGATGTCATATGTGGTATTGTCTCAAAGTTGCTCTGTTCTGTTCTGTTCTATTCATCAGCATTGTAGACAATATGGCACCCCAGAAATAGGACAATGTGGGTTAAATACCACACTTAAAAGGTCAAGTCTGGTCCTTTATCAAAGGTATTTGGCAACATACAGAGAGACAGAGCTGCATTTTTGAGTGAGTGTCTGACAGGCACTACTGAAAGAAAGAAAGGGGGAGAGTGCAACCATTTATGTTGCATTTAATGTCCTCCACCTGTGGTATCAGCAAAGATAACAGCCACTCTAGCAGCTGAACACCTGAATGATGTCCAAGCTTTCTTAGCAATAAATAAATAAATGAGAAATAAAACAGAGAAATGTAGGAAAATAAGACGTCAGTGTGCAGAGTAACTGTAGAGGCGGAGAAAATGCAGAGGCAAAATGAGTTAGTTACTGATAGGGAGGGAGAAAGAGAGAGAGCTGAGATCCTCTTCATGCTCAAAGGCACTCACATTATGAATGATTCATGCTTTCATCTTTAACATCATCTGAAGAACTCTCGAGTTCTCAAATGGATCACATCCCCCTGCTTCCCCAGTAGTGTAAATGTCTCGGGTTGATATTTCACATGACGTGAGAGAACAGTGTCCATCTATTTTGTCACATCCATGTTTTACTAATAATTCACAGTTTTTTCTTTCCTGGCACATACTGTTCAGGGCTTTGGTGACCCTGTAAGCTAATTTGATCGCTAACCTTCAAATGAATGCAATGAAGAAAATGTCACATGGGACCCTTAATGGAAATATTTGCATAGACGCCTCTGAATATGATTACATTGATTGTCAGAGAATGAAGAAGAATGACTGTGGGGGATTGATGCATGAGCTTTAATAGTAGTGGCAATATACAGTCATTAAACAGGATTCATTGTTGGGGAAGACAGAGGCTGGTGAAGGCACAGTATATGGTGGCTATTGTGCTGTATATCCATTCTAAGTGAGACAATGAGGAAAAATCAGTACAGTGTGTGTTTGAAAGGCCAACATTATCACCATTCACCACTCTCAACAGGCAAAGAATAGAAAAAATCTTGGCTGCTCAACTCTGCAGAGTCTGTCTGATGGGACCTTTCTGCTGAAGGATATACAGTGTGTTTGCGCCACAGTAAATGGTACCAAAGTGCATCTCTTCCTTGCTGTTATCTCATTTCTATTCACATTAGTCCCATGTGGAGACTACGCCTATTGAAGTCATGATTACTTAGCTGTCGGTGAGCTCAGTGATTAACAAATAATGAGAAAACCAGTCAGTGTAGGTACGGGCATCTTTCACCTGTAAATTATAGGCTTGTGAGGGCTGAAAATGATGCAGAGGAAATCCACAAGCATGGAGCATGCTGTTGCTCTCATTGCTGCCGCCACGATCAATTTAATGGGCCTCCATATGGTGCTGCAGAATCAACGGAAGATCATTGTGAATTCTTCTCAGCAGTTAATGATGGTAGGGAGCAGGAGAGTCTAAATTTATACTGGAATTCCACTGAGAGATCTCAGAAGAAATGGTGACTGTATATGTATAATAACTTTAGCCCTCCCTCTCCTCCTACAGCCCTGTAGCGATGGGTCAGGAAGAAAAACAGGGGAGTACGGCTACACTCTGAGAGCTTTGACCCATATCTATACTACAGAACTGTCACAGGCTGGAAAATGAATGAGTGACCTTGGTAGATACTTGTATCCACATCTCATTTTGGTGATTGGCCTAGAAAAACAGTGTTAGGTCTTGCCCCAGCAAAGGAGAGGAAGGAAAATATGGAAGCACTAGGGAGGAGAAAAAAAGGGAGGACGCCCAATGCCCAGAGACAAAACAATTTTACTCCCTCTCACAGCATGTTTTATGTTTATCTAATTGCAATTAAAGGTTCTAAGGCTGGCATTTTCTGGCAAGGAGCAATGCTAGTTAATCTGACATTCAGGTAATTGGTGTACTCAGTGGAAGCACGTAGCCATTTTAATGCAAGTGCTGAGCAAAAGAACTGGCCCAGAGAGCAGTCCACACCATACAGATGTCACAGACAGGAAATTATGCAAATCATAATGAGAGAGAAAAGTCGCAGATGGAAAATTCTACCAGCAGCGAGGCATTTGACGCCCCTTGTAGCATGGGCTAGCCCAAAAATGAATAATATTATATAGGTTGTTTGGTCCAGACTGGCTCAGCTTTCTGCTGCCTGCGCGCAGGTAGAGGGGTGAGAGAGCTCTGGACGTGTCCTGTGAATTTTACCTGTGATCCTCTGAATAAACCAGCACGGTTATTTTTTATAAAATCTAAAGCAGTCTCTTTCGTCTCATTGAGAGTTCCTGGTTTGAAAGAACCGGAAGAAGCTACACAGAAATAATAGCTTATAAGACCAACAATATCAAGTCCTAACATTTTGCCTCAGAGAAAACAGAATAACCGAGAACAGAGGAGAGAGATGATTTTTATTCTTAATACAAAGTACAAGTTGCACTGAAGGCAGCAATGAGGTTTTGGAAGCATGAGGAGATCCAGTATGCTTGTGTTGTTTAACTTGAGTGGTCTTTATTCCACAGTGATAATCTATTATTATTATTATCTTAAAAAGAGGTGGTAAAGTGGGTTGAAATTCTAATACACATTTTACTTATTTTGCTATTCAACTTACTTTTAAAAATACTGGCTACATAAAACCACACTAGCAAAAAGACAACTTCACAGTAGGGTTATTCTACTGCCAACCTGTGTGTCTGGGGAAGCAGTTGGCTATTGTGTAACAGAAACAAAAATGCAAAGCAATAAAAGCTGTGAATTCGGAAGCCAAAACAGAAGAATCTCCTGTTATGCGAGAGTACTCTCTGATATCACTTGTAACCTGCTCAAATGTAAACCTTTTATCATCTGTGTGAGCAACCACAGAATCAGTGTGAACAGATTTCAAACTGTAACAGTCCTTTCAGCTCTAACAAAGTTAGAAAGATCTAAAGACAAATCCCCAAACCCAACTGAGAATGAAGACAGAGAGGCCTTATAAAGTGCTGGAGAGAGGGATACATTTGTCCTGGGGACTCACGGGGAATGCTCAGCACATGATGGAGCCCTCTTTGACAGTGTTACGCCTTGTACAAGCACTGAGACACACAGATGGAGAAGCGAGTTTGTGCGCACACACACACACACACACATTTCTGGGTCAACAGATGCAGCTGGGTGATATTTTCATGTCTAGACAACTCTGCAGCTAAGACAAATGTAGATATTCCAGGCGAGTGGGATTATTTAAAAGGCTGCGTTGTAACAAGATCACCTCATATGCCACAAAAAAAGATATGACAGGTACATTTTCACCTTGGTATAGGAAGACAAGTACCACTTGTAATTTGAGCTGCATGGAAATTTCTCACCACGTGCTTAAAGTAACTGTGACAATAGATGTTCTAAAAAAATCAGAAGAGTATTTATTATTTGAGACAAAAATAGAAGCTGGTAAAATAAATAGCGCCAATTCCATTCATTTATTTGCCATCTAATGTGGGACATTAACAGTGCATTAAGAGTAACCAGATAGGCAAGAGTGAGAGACATGGAGGGGGGATTGTTAATAAACTTGCCATCTAAAAATACAAACTGATAGTCAGTTCCACTTTGCAGTTATCTCTCGCATCACATATTCAATTTCACACATGGATCCCAGAGACTCTGTCAGATGCCTGTCCAATGATTGTTTTCACCCCAGACGAGGGTTAAAGCATCCAAAGCTTCAGACACATTCCATGATGGTTTCCAAGAAGAATCATGAACACCTAATCAAGATAGCACAGGGTCAGATTCAAGGCCTCATGGTCTGCCCAGAGACAAGAACTTACATACTATACACTGTAAAGACATACAAAGTCTGAGTTTAGTACTAGAGTTTAATCCAAATCTTGTCCTAGTCTGACAGTATTCGACAACTAACGGTCCAAGTGACAGAAAACCAAACATATGTTTTCAGGCTTTTTTCACCTGAATGTAACTGTTCACACACAGATTGCAGGTCTGAGCCAAGATAGCCAGAATTAAAACACAGCCCAACCTAGGGAAGATGGTTTAGATAAGAGGGGTTAGGAGCCTGGTTCAGTCTCTGAACACAGAGTTGTGTAATTTCTATCCAATCCTTGAGATTTCACACTCGCTCCTGTGAAAAATCACACTTAAAGGGGCTCCAGTAAGCTGGGGCTTAATTGGCTGTGACATGACATGCATAATATCAGCTAACTCTCTATTTAAAATGCACAGTGCTAGAGCACACAAACGCACACAATAAATTCACATAAGCACAATGGTAACCACATAGTGATTATAGAAAGTGAATAGGCACACACACATATGCATGTAGGAAGACCCTATCTGATCTAGGCATCTCTATATGCGGTGAGAAAAGCTGTTGAGAGGCATCAGCAAACTGTGCAAAAAGTTCACTCACACCTATAACAGCCCGGGAGAGAGAGAAACGAGGAGAAAGGGGAAAGAGATATTTTGTGTGCGTGAACTCGGGTGGAACCGAGTAGTAATGAGTAGGTTAACTTCTGTCATAAATCACATTGGCCATGTAGCACAGGCGAAACGTGTTTGGACCACAGTGGGGATACACTGCCAAGACAATTATCTTCTCACCACTGTGAGAACTACTGAACCTTACCTAGATACAGATGCCTAAGACAATCATACACTACAGTACAGTGAGGCCTTCATCACCTGTCAGCGACTGACTGTTCATTAACCTGCCTGCAACTTGATTTCTGCTGATATGCTGCATTTTTCTTTGTATTCAAGTTCACTCATACTTTATTATGTGTAACCCAACTGGTAATTACATACTTGTAATGTTCTGTGGATTTAGGACTAGTATGAAGGTTCTTTATGTATTCATGGCTTACACTGAGCTGATTAATGAACGTGGTGATCACTTATGAAGACAAATTATTATGGCCCGTTAGTTCCTTCAGCTCCGTTAGGCGTGAGGAATGTGTCCTCTGGTGTTTTGCACGTTAAAGGACATCCATAAAATATATTTACTTCATTGCAGTTTTTGAATTCATTAATACAGTATGTCTTAAGTAAATTGTTTTCCCAGAAAATACAGCTCATTAAATGAGCCTTGAGGATGCAATTAGTAAATCATACAGGATGTCTCAGAGTAATGGTATGCTAGTGGAAATGCTATTCAAGGGAGAGATCAGCTCAGAGTGATAAGCGATGCTTTCTTTTGCCCTGTGGTGCAATAAATCTAGACATATCAGGTAATGGACAAGGCTTATGCTATTAGAGGCTAATTACAGCTGAACCACAGCTGCAATGATCATGATACACACCAAAATTAGGAGCAGAGATCACCTTGACACATAATTGGCTGACACAGGTGCAATTTTCTGGTAGGGGATATGTGTGTATCACTTCATCTGACAGCAAACACCCACGCTCACTGTCCCTCCACACCTATGTTAAGAGTGAGACGCAGAAAGAGACTTCTCGACACATGAATCCAGCGGTATGTAGAAGCGTCTGGAAGACAGCTCCAAATTAGCTCAGGGTCCCTGAAAGGCCGACAGACCAGGGCCAAGCTTGGTATTCCAACACGACAAAGATGAAACCGTGCACGGCTTCTTTCAATAGCCACCTCACTTAGCGGCACCAGCAACCTGATCTTCTCCTCACATTCACCGAGGTCAAAGAGGCTTTTCTCACCTTCTTTTTTCCTTACTCACAGATGTCTCTCTCACATACTCGGTACAGAGATAAGTGGTTTATATAGCCTCTCAAAATAACCACTGAGAAAATTCCCTCCCCCATTCAAATGCCACAGCTGCTTTCATATAAAAATAGCACCGGCATCTTGAGGTGTCTCTGAAGAAATCATTAAGTCAGATGTGAGGTGCTGATAGGTGATAAGACCCACAGGAAAAAGTATGGTGAGATACATTGATGTGCAAAGTAAGGATCAAATCCTGATAAAGCTGACGCAATCTTAGCTAAATGTCAAGTAGAGATAATTTATTACCTGTGACCATCTTTCATATCCCTCAGTATGTGTAAATTCACATAGCAACATTTTTTTGTGTCTTGTTTTTGTGTCGTATGCTCTACTGAACCTAGACTCAATCACACAGCTACAACTTATCTAAACAAGGAAGCCCGGTTTATGGTCCCAGACACTGTGTGAACAGTGTAATCATGTGACTAAGAACATATAAACCACAATCACTCAGCTAAAGCTCCCCCGAACAGGCAGAAGACAGAGCAGGGGCTGCCAAGTCAGGTCCACACACACACACACACACACACAGAGCCACTGAACAGCTGGGTTAGGTCACAACCTGTAAAGCCACACTGCCCACAGAACATCCACCAGGACAGGATAAAAGACAGTTGAGCAGAGTACCTCGGTCACACTACTGACAGAAAATAATAAAGCAAAGAAAAACCTGAATATTTTGAAAAAAACCTCTTCCACATTTAAAATTCCATTATGGTCATGCCTGATTAGTTAAACAATTACTACTTGTGCCAACACATAAAACATATTGTGTGCAGTTAATTTGAACTAACCTCCTCCTGGAGGAAGACATCCATGTTTCATTATTTAAAAAAAAAAATAATAATAATAATAAATGTTTTTAAAGCACCCAAATAACAACAGCAACATCCGTGAACAAGCTGGAATAATTCTCTCAACTGTCAGCTTTCTATTAATGCATAACGCTACACACTCACAAAACACAGTTTCTATTAATAACTAGAGGAAAATAAAATTCACATATCATGTCTGTTGTAGTGGGAGACCAGCAAAGGATGGACTACAATCAGACTCCAGCATCCGTGACCTGTGGGACTAAAACAAAACACATACAAACTGATGAGCACTCACAGCTTAAAGTGCAAACGTTTACTGTAATTCTACCACTGGGTATTGCAGAGCCTGCGAGACTTCAGTGAGAATATATGGATTCAATATAAACCCAAGAATATGTAATATAACCCCAAGATGCAGACTCAGCTGCTGAGGAAATTATTATAAGTTATATCATCAGGACCCCAACTGAGTATTGCACAAAAAAGATATTTTGGTTATTAGTTTGAGCTGGAATACACTGAAACTGTTGTGCAGAAGGTGTAAGCAAGTGGGGGATGAGGGTGATGATGAAATTTGCCAAACTCAAAACGCAACAGTAGATAATAGAATAATCATCCAGTGTGTTCATACGGGATGTGTGAATGTATCTGTGGGTGCGTAAGTGCCACATTTCTGCAGCTGCACAGCAAACTGTATGAGAATTTAGCTTTATTTCTTTTTTTTCCTCTCTCAAATGCCCAAATGTACTTGGTCTAAAAGTTCAAGAATGGTTGACGCCAATCTAACTTTAGGGATAGTTCAGTGTTTCTATCACAGTGTTAACCAGAGCCATTTAGCCAACAAGAGTACAAGCACTGCAAGCCAAGCAGAAGAACTGCCTGGGGCGAGAGACATGACTGTGTGTGTTTACGTCTGCGTGTGTGTGTGCATGTGTGTTGGGGAGCCCACTGACACTACAGCATAGCTCTCTACCTTTATCTAATTGTGAGTGAGCAGAAAAGCTCGTGTTGTGACAGACATTAACTTCAGACAGGACTATACTGAGATTAGAGGGGAAACTAGTGTATGAGCTGACAGTAAGCTAGTGCTAGCAGAATCATTTATCTCCTCTCTCACCCGTCCGTCAATCAATCAATCCATCCATCTGTCTCCCTGTCCTCAGCTGTTTCTCTTTTATCTTCACCACGATGCACAGATCCAACTGGTAAACCAAAACACATTAATTCAATACCAGTGGCCATAACATTATGTCCACTGACAGGTGAAGTGAATAACACTGATTATCTTGTTACAATGGCACCTGTCAGTGTGTGGGGTACAATAGACAGCAGATGATTTCAGTCCTCACAGTTGATGTGTTGGAAGCAAGAAAAATGGACAAGTGTAAGGATCTGAGTGACTTTCACAAGAGCCAGACTGTGATGGCTGAGGACTGGGTCAGAGCACCTCCCACACTGCAGGTCTTGGTGGGTGTTCCTGCTCTGCAGTGGTTAGTACCTACCAACAGTGTCTAAGGAAGGACAAACAATAAACCAGCGACAGGATCATGGATGCCCAAGGCTCACTGATGATGAGGTCGACCTACTGTAAATTAAATTTTTAAATTTCATTCATCCTTTTCAAAAGATTGTGTTTTGTTTGAATCTTTGTTAAAATGGTTGAAAATAAGAAATACTTCACATTGGTCTCTATGAAGAGAAACATTCAGCAGCTGTAGTGGTGATATCACCCCCAGAGCGGGGAGGATGTTGAATTTGTCTAAAAAATTCTCTCCAACTTGTCCTCACAGCCAGTTTTCACTTCTTTCACATAGGTTTTTCATTGAATGGTCGACACACTTGTGCTCTTCCTGTCAGTAGAACTGTGGAAGCAAACAGATTCACAGTGAGCTGCAGAGTGCCAACCAACGTCCACACTCTCCTGTGTACACAGTATTAGACAGGTGGTCATAATGTTATGGCTGATCAGTGTATGTCACAAACATAAAATCTGAACCATTGCTTTCTCCAGTATTTGCAGCAACTTTCGTCCATCTTAAAACCCACACAACATAGTTTGGCTTCAATGTAAACTTGAACATTTTGTATCAGGCTCCACACAAGATTTTTTCTTCCCATTAATCTGACATGGCATAGGCCATCTGTAGTTGACATCAGGAAATCACTGCTCACATCCCATTTGTGTGTCTGCATTAGTCTGTGTCACAGAAATGCTGCAGGGGGGAGGCAGGAGCAGTCACTCTCTTTCTTTCTTTCCTCCCTTAATGTAAAAAATACCTATCAGCAGAGAGTCATTTTCATTTAAACCAGAGAAACATTATGGTTGAACTCTCTCAGTGGAGTTACTTCAGTTCTCCCCTCAGGAAACCAATCGTTGCAGCAGCTTCAGCCATGAATATGTCCAAATTTTAAAACTGATCAACAGAGCATTCTAGGAGTCACATATTTAAAATATGTCATCAACTCAGAGTGCTTTGCATTATTTACCAAATGAAGTAACATCCATCTATCTAAATATTTCAAGAGAACAAGAAAAAATGGAAACAGAATCTGTAATACAGGGTGTTTATATCATGCAATGGTTTTATACAACTAATCTTGTGTCATTCTTTCTGTACTATAAACCCATGGCACCATATAATCAATAACTACAACAGCCTACTGTGTCTCGACTTAATCATTAGTCATGTGTGATTTCAAGACCGACACTTTGGCCTCCTTCACTTAAGCTATATATTTGAGACGGTTTCATTATGTAGCATCCACATGCCATTACTTCTGTAGATGAAGAAAGTGATGGCAGTGGAGGAATCGCCTGCATCGCCTTCCTCTTCTCCTTCCTGCTGTGCGTGTCTCCACATTGCCCAAGGACAGTCTCATTACTACTGAGGGCTGATAAACGCTGGCATCGCCCTCCTCTGCTTCTCTTTCATAAATGTCATAAATTAGGAAAGAAAACTATGCTGGTATTGAACCTTCCCCACTGAGCCTGAGCCTGCTGGGTCCATCTCATACCATTACAGCCAGTCTCCCTGCTTCATTTCAGCTGACAAATGACAAATATGAGATTGCAAAATGCTTCATCTGTGTTTCAATGAGACAATGTTGTACACAATAACGTGTGGTCCGACTGTGCGAGTGCAGCGACAGTACTAACACATTGGTTTTTCTACTCCAATACACAAGGGTCATTAAACTTCTTGGTGATTAACTCAATGAAATTTAATTTTCTATCTACGTATATTACAGTATCTCGGAATGAGACACAGTGCAATCCAGCTTAAGTGAGGCAGCTCCCTGTTAAGTTGCTCTCAACCTTCTGTTCCGACTTGGATGAGCTCATTACACTTGAGACCTGATTAATGAAAACTGTAAAAAATTATGAGCAAATAACAAGTGACTGTCTTTAAAACAGAGTGTTCCTTGTGAAACTGCATTATGAACAGATTTTATTTGTCATATGGAAGACAGTAAGAGGACAGGACTGTTTTTAGTGCTGACTCGCAAAATCATGGCTCACAATTAAACCCACAGGCCTCCTAACTGATGTGCTCATCACATTGAACAAGCAAATCTGGTTGTGCACACAAGCACAACACCTATGTCAGTCCTTTTCCCTCTGCCATCATGTTTTCCTGCTTAAGGAGTTCCTGAGCTTTTTCTTCTCAAACTTGAGAAATGATGTTTTTCTGTCTTGCTGTGATGCAACTTCTTTGGTGCATTTTAGAATGTTTCACAACAAAGATTTATTTAAAAGAATAATTTGACATTTTGACTAAATGCTACTGTACCTGTGATAAATTTGAAACCATTTCCATGTCTATATGGTAAATATGAAGCTATCCAACAGGAGTTTGGCTTAAGTTAGTTTAAAATAAAACTTCAGACAAGAAGAGAAGACAAGGAGAAATAACTGATTTGAGAAAAACACCCAGCAGCACCTTTAGCACATAACCATACTTAAAAATGGCAACTCATTGTTTTTACATCCCCTTTTGTTATTCCATTTCTGGTTTGAACAAAACGAGTTTGTTTTCAGGTTTTATGCTATGCTAACAATCTTTTTGGTCAGTTTTCTGTTGAGCAGACAGACATGAGAGTGTCATCATTCTTCTCAGCTACTTCTTGGCTAGAAATCAAATAAGCCTATTTCTCAAAACTATATAAGATATTTGAGGGTCACACCAATGTTTGATTAATTAGGTTGGATTACTTTACAAAAATCTATGTAAAATTAGTAGTTATTTAAACAATCTATCACTCCCTAGACATGTTTCAGAGTCTATAGTGAAATGAGATGCTAGTTAATATCAGCTAAGATACCCTACTCACAATGTGTGAGGTCGAACACACACACACACACACACACACACACATATATATAAAAATGTCTTTCTGACTTTAGGTTAATAGGAAAAATTCCTACAAGCCAAA
>NW_018127888.1:312401-327615 GCF_001952655.1 Monopterus albus | reverse complement strand
CCCCAGCGGCTAAAGGACACACATTTTATATTGTTACAACAGCTCTCATTCATACCCTCATTTATGCAGCCTAGTAACTGAGTGGTACAGTCCCTATGTGCCTGAATTTCCAGTTAGGATAGACTCTTTCTGAGGTGTCGAGAACCACTCTGGGTTTCACTCATGTCTGAGCTGTGTCTCTACATGCCAAATACTAACAGAATTTACATCAAAGATTTACCTCCCACTGTGACAACTGAGTAGTTCGATCCCACTCTCTCACTTCCCTGTTCTCCACTTATTGACCTTTCTCTCCCTCGCTCTACTTCCCACCTCCAGTGGTGGCGAGAGCAGGGTGGAGTGTCACCTTGTTTTGCACCCAGTAGCCTGTGGCTAGAAGAAGATTTATAGCACAGGAACGCTGGGGTTTGGAAGATGAGGCTGGTGGATGGCTAAGTTTAAAATCACCTGTGGTGTATGAAAGTGTAGCATGATGAATGAATCCAGTCTCCTCATGCCAGTCGAAAGGATCCTTACAGTATATCTTTCAGATCCATCCAGAGGCTCTGGGCAGCTTAGTTTGAATCTGTTTATCCCACTTTACACTCCTATGTATGAGAACGAAGAGACATGGGGGAAGGTAGACAGTACAATCTCAGAGACAGAAAAGACAAAAAACCCCTAAAAGCCAAAAACTGAAAGAGAAAAAAACAAAAAAAAAAAAACAAACAGGTGGTAGTGTTTTGTAAGGTTTAAAACGTGCAATAAAAAACAAGCCACGAGTCAGATTTGGAGCAGACCAGTGTGTGGGGTAAACTCAGATGCGGCTTTGTTTGGATATATACAGTAATTTGTCAACTGATAGCTGCAGCCAGTTGTGTAGAAATCATTAAGAAAGAAAGCATCAGTTAGGAAAAAGATGTCTGTCGGATGCTGAGATGGGCTGGTCTGAACAAGAAGGCCAAATCTTTATTGTTCTCTTCAGGACATTTGTCAATAATGGTCCGAGTATAAAGAGACAAGAATATAAAAACTGATTACTACCACGGTGCAGTATTACTCCTTATGCTTGATGTAACATCAATAAAGAAGTACATTTAGCAAAATCTCTCTTTTTTTAGATGAGGCATTCTTAACTAATTACTTCAAATGATCTCAGGCCATTAAGCATTTCACCCACAACAGTATGAGTGAGCAACTTGTTGTGGCCAAATCCACAAAGTGACCAGTTGTCCATACTGTATGCATACTGTGTGAGTCATACAACACCAAGTCACACAGACAGATTGCGCTTCGCTCTCCATCTGAGTACATTCATATGTCAGCGATATCACAGCCACATATTGTTGCTCTGCTTTGTCATATCCCAGTGAACATTATTCTAGCAAAAGATGTGTCTGGTGGCACTCAGTATTTTTCTCCACAAACTCCATAAAAGCACATAAATCAACAAGCCAACTTATCATATATTGTAGGACATAAAATATATACAGTACAAATATTATGTTTGTGCCCAAAGCTTGACGTATCTGATTTCTTGGTGCCCCAGAGCTCCACTGTTATCAAAAACCTATTAAACACACATCAGTATTGCACTGGGTGATATGTTCCTTCATTTCCATAAGCACAACCCTAGTAGTTTATTTTGACTCAATGCCACATGCAGTACAACTCTCTGCTACCATAAACACGAGTGTGTCAAATGCGTATTAATCTGCCACTAAAAGAGTCCACAACTATTTTCTCCTGGTTGAGCGACAAGCAAAGCTACAGTAGCCAAATGTTTTAGGAAAATAATTTATTTTTTATGAATCTATAAATCTGTGAGCTGTTTTACAAACTTTGTCTTCAGCAGAACTAATAGGGTGTTTGTCTTTTTATGGGATCTAAAGAGAACATATAAACATTTTGTTTAAAGGTAGGTACTTTATATTATAATGATCCAAAGAAGGAGTCGTGCTGTTTTATTCTGTAGGCATCTTATGAAGTTTGACCATATAGCCCACAACTGGTTATGTAAGTGGAAGTCCACTAACCCATGATGCATTTCAGCCCATGCATCTGGCAGAGAGCAACTTTTATGAACCTTGTGGGGCTTGGTTCTGGCTAGACTAAATCTTTTCTAGCAATTTGCTTTCACAATTAACTGTCAACAATTGGCTCACAAATATAGTGAGAAATTGTGGTACAGGCAATTTGCACTTCGGGCTGGGGAAGGAAAAAAACTAAAGCCATAATTTATCATAACATGTTGGTTGTACCATCCCCCATCAGGATATTTCAAAGCTTTACAACTGGACCAGTTCCCTGATGTCACAACAATAGCATCACCATACAGTAATGAATCAAATTAAGTGGAATGTCAGCTAGGCTAACAGAGCCCTCCTTTTGCTCTCAGCATGAAAAGAAACAGTCTCATGGTTTCAATTTGTCTCTCCGTGCGTTCACTGGCATATATTTTGGCATTTAATCTAAAAAGAAAAAGGAAAAATGTTTAAAATTATGCTACTCTAAAGACATGAAAGACAGAAGAGGGAAAAATCCATGTGGAAATGTAGAATCTTTATTCATGTCTGGGGTTGGAGGTAGGGGGGATTACTAGTGCACCCTTTGGTTTGATGTAAATATATGCAATAACATAAGCTGTATGATTTTTCCTTCCTTTCTCCCTCCCTCTCTTTTGTGAATATTAAACTACATAAAGGTGATGAGAAGGGAGAGCAATACTTTGCAGTCACAGAAGAAAGAGAACACAGCAATGCACTGATGATATGGTGATGAGTGAGACAGATGATCAAAGTGAGAGAGAAGAAGTGAGTGCAAAAAAGTAAAAAAGAGAGCAATATTATGAATGAATAAAAATGCACTTAGGCCTATGTACAACAGCGCCAGGGACAGCTATTATCTGCCTTTGGCATTCCAGCCTATAGGCCTCTGGGTGACGGAAGTAAACAAAACCATTTGTTTGTCTGTTTAAACTCCAGCCAACTTCATTTTCTTATATCTAGTTCACCAAACAGTACGTTATGTGATTATACCTTTATGCTAACAAGTTGGAATGTAGGAGGACCAACTGTGGGAGTCAAAACTTGGCAGTTTCTCACAAAATTGTCAGGATGGGCAGAAAGCAAACCAAACAACAGAAAACAAATAGAAGAACTTAGATATAAACTAATAAGTGTGTGTGTGAGTGGTTGTGCCACAAACCCATAACAACCTAATGGGATTTTATAGGCCACTGGATGTTTGCGTACATATTCAGTAGGGAAATGTGATAAGATTTAACTAACAAGATGAAGATCTTAAAAATTTAAATAACTAACAAGATGAAGATCTTAAAAATGAGTGATAAATGTCATCTTTAAATGTAAATGTGATAAATGTCATCTTTCAGCATATGAATTTGAAAACAGCCTTCTAATATCATTCTCTGCACCGCAAAAGTCAAACATACATGGCAACAATAAGCCAAACTTATTTTTGAGCAGAAACTATGTAAATCTGAGTGAATAGAATGCAAAACACTGGGTTAAACATATTATCAGACTGTTAAAATAAGCTGTGTCAAGCTTGTCTATGAATCATTCTTCTATATGTGCAGGTATAATAATCTGATAGAGGTAAGAACAAATAGGCCAGATGTACTGGGTGTTGTAATACTAATGATCAGTCAATCAAAAGGTGCTAATTCCTGTTTAAAAAGCTTATGCTTTACGGAAAAAAGAAAGAGAAGGGAGAGAAAGAGCGCATGAGTTAGAACGACATAAAAAGAGGACAGTGAGATTATGGGTGACCTCTCTCTGTGGTTCGAATCTATACTTTACAATAGTGAAACCCAGGGCCAGGAGAAAATAAAATCTGTGACACAGTTTATAGGAACACTCAGGAGAAAAATGAATGAACGGACTTGTAGGATATTACATTGTAGACCACATCAATATGTCCCTCTCACTCCAGATAGATATTGTTTGTGGGCACTAAGTGTAACAAACATGCATGCACACTTAACAGTATTTTATCATAGGGGAAATGTTACTGTTGTTCAACTGTGTGTTAAAATGTGACCTTCTCCAAAATAAAATTAATGATGATCTGTGAACTGTTTCAGTGGCTGAGCTAATAATGTTATATTTTCAAACTGAAGACAAAGGATGGTTTACCACTGCAACAGCACTCCCTGAAAGACCACCTGCAATCATTGCCCTCGCTGTCAATCTGTGAGTGTGTTCGCCTTCCCATTGCCAACCCTTCACCGTGAGGCCTGGTACAATTTACAAAAAATATGAGCCCTGAGCCACTGAATATTGAGAGCACTGTTACGAGAGAAATTTGCATTACCAGTCGCAAACCAAAGGTGCATCCCATGTCTTGGGGGAGCCAGGAGAAGATATATAAGGGAAGCAGCACAAGACTGGCTCTATATATAGCAGATCATCTGTCTTCTCATTTTGTCATCTCCCTTCCCCTCATTTTTGCTTTGAGGAATAAAGAATTGATGTTCAGAAGATCAGAGGAAGTAAGAAGGGAATCTTGGAGGCTTGAAGAGAGGAGAATAAGGAGGGAGTGCACGTGTGTGTGTTTGTGTGTGTGTGTGTGTGTGTGTGTGTGTGTGTGTGTGTGTGTGTGTGTTCGGAGGAGTAAGGAGGGAGTCTGTGCTGAACGACTGATGACTGCTGTTTTTAGAGACCCGGTTGTAGCTGGCCAAAGTCCAAGTCGAATACTTCTACTCTCTCAACTACGAAAAGAAAAGTGAGCATCAAAAACACCATACACTTAACACTTTTGTGTCAAATAATTTCTGCTGAATCCCATCCTACACTGCATTAATTTTATTTCTTCCCAACCCGCGACATCAATTCTGCCTAGAGTCAGATATTTCTAAAGTGAATATTGTCTGAATGTCCTTTCAGATCTGACAGGTTGGATTCTTTGGCAGAAAGATCAGTTAGAGACAAAAATGCCTTGTTCATTCACAAGCGCACACACAAGAAAACACTCCTGAGAAAATGCTGAGGACCTCATAAAGTGCCTTTTGATAAGGTTTGCCTTGTGGTCATTTCAAAGTAGAGATGAAGGAGTGGGCAGAGAAATGGAGGGAGAAAAGAGAAGAGGCGGAAGAATTGAGGGATGAGACATGAGACGGAATAAAAGATGGGAGGAAATAGAGGTCAATTCAATCATGGGTTCAGCCCGGGAAAGGGGGGCTGAAAGAGAGAGGAAAAAAAAAAGAGTGGAGAGGGCATAAGTGAACGGGGCAACTGGGCATGTGCCAGTGTTATTATTTGTTACTAATTAACCAAGGGAACACAGACTTTTCATTTAGCTGGTAGAAACCTACCTTTTAATCTTGGGACTTTGCTTTATTGCCTTTAGTATTGTTTCTTTTACTGCACCAGGTTTTTTCACTCGCAGGAGGTCATTTTTGGTTATATTCGTCTAATAAGGCCGGCCTAAGCCATGTGTTACTGTTTAAAACCATCTCTGGGTCTATCTTCCTTTCCCAACCATCTTAGTATGAGTCCTTACTGTAGGTTGTAGGGGTTATTACGTTTCACTTTAACTAAACGGACCCAAGCACCCCCTCATTCTAACCCATATAGCTGGTGCCCCTCCTAGGTAGAGCGAGGCAGGTGCTACATGGGTAAGACGAAAAAATGCAGGGAGGGATTGTTCTGAAATCATATGAAATGCACGTACAATGCAAATCACTGCAGGGAGTTGAATCTGGTTTGGGACGTGAGTTCTTGCCTGTTTGTGCAAGTCTCAAAAAAAAGCAGCAACTTATTGAGACAATCCTCACAATCTCAGTCCAGAAACTCTCTGATGAGTAGCTATAGTAAAACCTCAAGACACACACTAATACATACAGGAAAAAGGGGGATCATTAGAATAATTCAGCCATTCGCAGATGGAAGACCGTTAGCTAGCTAACTCAGCCTAGAAACACTTCCTCTGAATAATTCACAGATGTGTAAATAAAACATATCCAGTGGCTTTCACCTTTTAAAAGAAATTAGAAACAAGACTGCAGCCATGCTGAGTAATGAGTTCTTCTCAAGGAGATGAGTACAGATACAGTTTGACATGCTAGCAGATGTCTTACAGCCTCACAGTTACCTCAAAATTCAGTTATTCACATTGATGTTCAAGGAGGGGTTTGTGTTGCTTGATTTAAAACAGAATATTTCAGCACTACATCACCCTTTGATAGTGACACAAAGACCTGTCATCTCTCCGAACCTGCAACAAAAATCATAGCAGCAGCGATTGTGATGACGTCTAAAACAGCAACGAAAAACAAGAACTGAGAAACACTGTTGTCCATCAGTCAGCAAATGTATTACTGTAATTTTATTTTTCCAGAATAACAGATAACATCAGAACACATTCATTTTCTCCTGCAGCAAAGAATGCAATATTTTCTGCGCATGGGCGCTATGATCAGAAGCACTAGAAACCAGTCAAGAGGAGAGAAATGGACCAAAGGTCTTTTCCACATGTGTGGTGATGTAGTTGTGAGTCTGTGTGCCAAAACTACAACAGAGACTGAGCAGAAATCAATACAAGCTCGTGCCAATTCCTCACCATAGCTCCTGTGATAATGACAGTCACTCCAGGTGGTTGGATCTTGTTTCTCTGCTTGCTCAAGAGTGCCGCTTCTGGCACACAAAACCCTTTTTACTTCCAGAATGTCAATCAATAAGAAAACTTATTTCCCCTAGTCACCACTGTATTTCTGAAATGATGCATTAATTGGCTCTGAAGAGCTCTCACGGGACTGTGAAACTGCCTGTGCACATACAGAAGCAGAGCATGTAATTCTGCAGGCCAAATTTAGTGCTTTCTAAGATTACAACTTAGTCATCTTGCATACAAAACTTTTCACCCAAAATAAACTCTTCACCTATTTCATGGAACAAGTTTCAGACCGCATTCTCCATCCCAGGCCCATGCAATATTATTTCATGATTTTGCACTCCTCCTGTTGTCCAAATGCCAAAGTAGAGAAACTTAGACCCCCGACTTCCCTGTCAATCAAACAAGTGTTTGATTCCCCTGTCCCAGCCCCATCTCTCCAAACTTTTTCCCTATCTCTTGTCTGTCCTTATAAAGAACTAGTATGCTCCTCTTTTTCCATGCACATCTTTTCTTTCCATTAATTAAAATGAATAATTGCTCAGTTTAGGCAAATAGATCAAGAGTATAGTGCCAATAGATAGTCAGAGAGGCAGGCAGTCTGTGTGTGATATGTATCAGCAGTTCCCTCTCTGCTCTTATTACTCCGACACAACACTTTCTAAATTAGCCACGACATTAACCGCTGCCTTAGCCCGGGGGCTCATTCTCATGCTTGCCCACATCTTCCACAAACCGCTGGTTGGGACTGAAAAGATTACGTGGACGTAAAGATCGAACACTGTAAAAAATACCCTGATCAGACCAAAACGATCCAAATCTCAACTTTTTGTGCTGAAAATCAGATATTTTTACACTGCAAAGACAAACTGTAGTTTATTTAAGGATGTGTGTGCGCAAGTGGTACAATACTGACTTCAAATGAGAAAATAGCAACAGTTCCTGACCTTGTTAAGGACAAACACCTGGCTGTTGTCATTTTGCCATGACCTATATAATGGTAAGTCCATACTGAATTGCTGCTACCCTTTGAACCCAGCTCACAGTTTATATCCTGCAGGTCTCAGATGCTTGAAGGTGTAATGATTAATGATAGTACCGTTGATGATGGTGAGCAGTGGGACTTTAGCTGTGCCCTTTTTCTTTCATTCCTGTGGCTGGCAGCTGTTCACTTTACACATATAAAGAGAAAGTAGACCTATCCCTGGCTGGAGAGCAGAGGTAGCAAACATACATTATATTCATGGCACATCAAAGAGTAGGATAGAAGAGAATAATTTCAAAATAAGTTTAACCCAGATGAAAATGATGAAAAACGTCATACTGAGAGCTGCACACAGACTGTTGTGTGTTTAAAGAAACTGTTGGACATTAATTACTGTACTGCAGATTGTTTCATATGAGAAGATATATCAAGCTATACTACTTTAAATTAACAGTGAATGTTGTTTGCACTGTATGCAGTCAAAGAAACAAACACCTGCAGACACTACTCAGGGCTGAAAAAAGATATTATCAGCATTACTTGTGGGTAATGTTTTGTATTTCCACTTAATAGTGCCATAAAATGTGGATCACAGAGGTCAAAGACAAGGCGGTGATAAAGTTATAGACAACATCCATCATTTAATCTAAAAAATTAACACATTATAGTTAGTTTTATCTGTATACAAGTGTAAAAACTTTTACGTTCTAGTTTTACAGGTGGGGTTATGTGCCAGTCTATTTCTTGACAGGTATAAAGCCACACTAGCTTTTCCCTAGTCCCAGGCTTGTGACTTTCTTGTATCACATACATGCGAATCACAGAGATAATCTTCCATTAACCTGCAAAATTAAAACTTGTTGAGCGTTTTAATCTGGAACAGTCATTTCATAACACTCACCCAAATTCTGTATGTGTTTCTTGAACCCTCACAGACTCTCCTAACAATGCAGAATCAAATATAATCTGGTTCAGTCCAGGAAAAATATAAGAGTGACTGGCAGTCAGGAGAAGTTTTATCCCTACAATGGAGCCATTAGCTGTTACCCATAGCAGCACCAGTTTCCCATGATACCTCGTGTCAGAAACAAGGCACATTATTCTGTTCCACAAAGCAACCTGTCAACAAAGTAGTCACTATATATAGACTTCCTCTAGTTTTACAGGAGCTTGTATTCATGAGAGGCTGTCCTGGTAATACTGCAATATGAAAAGATTTACACGTCTTGATAACTGAAAGACCTTCTTCTAGTACCACTATATGGTACATATAGCTTGATATTTATCAAAATATTGGAACCCACCCATTACATTAGTCATACTGAACTCCAGATGGTAATGGGGGCTCCAACCAGGATTGTCATTTTCTAATGCATTCTCAAAAATGGAATAATATAATATGGTGAAATGATGGTGAATGAAAATGTGGTTTTATCCAATCTGAAGAGTCACCATCAAAGGCAGAGTGAACAGACAACAGCCATACAAAGAAGGGAGAAGCAATGTCATTTAATTAAATTTCCATAGTTGAAGTCCTTTATCCTACTGTAAACATCTTTGTTTTCTACTATTCAGGTAGAGAGACAACACTCGTGTTGCGAACAGGTTGTATACTGTAGGTCATTTTAGAAGGCAACGAAGCAAGTAGATTTTACAGCTGAGGCTATAACAGCACTCTTCAGCATACAGCATTAGACATTTATGAGTATGTCATCATATACCTACACTCAACCTTAGATCCTGCATCAAACATCTATGTGCAGTTCACCTTGTTACCTCAGCCACCAACTTCAAATCTGCATTTTTGCAGTAGATGTTTAACCCCTTTGTGATGTCTCTCTATTCAACCCTCTTTTTGAAGAGCCATCTTTTCATTCCCTTGCTGATACAATACTTATCTCAGCCTGCTGCTTCCTCTCTCCTTACAGTGTAAATCCCCACCCCTCCATTGTCCTCGGATCATATTTTGTGAACTCTCATCGCAGGGGGTGGTAATAGACGTTTCAGCACTAAGAACCTCTTTATTAACAATCAGCTGTGGACTACATCTCTAAGCTGATTATCCAGAGTTGTCTTCTCACCATTTCAATTAGGAGCATTTTGAATAGTCAAAAAAAGAAAAAACTGCATACCTTGAATTCATTACTGGCATTCTTAGAGCGCTACACAACATTCAGACATAGTAATCCAAGAAACACATAGCAGCAGTGAGGGGTAGAAGAATGACATCATTGCCGATTTTAATATTGGACTCACAGGGAAATGGCAAAAGTAGCTATTAACAGCAATCCAAAGCAATTTACTGCAGCAAGAGAGGCATGCAGTTTTAGCATAAATGGCCCATCTGGCAATCGCACGGATGTCATACATACTGTACACAAAAGGACATGTTCTCGAAAGAACTACATCAGACAATTAAAGAAAGAAGTATCATCATTACCATAAAATATTCTTTGTATTGACCAAAAATTAGCTTAGAGGACATCTATAGCCTCAAAATGCACTTTTTGCTTTGTTTTTGGATTTTCTTTGTCCCGTTGCCTTAATTTGATAGTTGACAGTCTAGAGAAAGAGGAAACATGGGCAAGAGAGGGATAAAACATTTAAAAATCTCCCAGCCAGGAATAAAACCATAGATACTGCAGTTATTTGCCAGTCCATATGCTTTAACCATTAGCCTTTCACCCCAGTATAGCTGGTTTAATAGAAGATGACAGATGTGATTGCTTTATGTTTCTGCTTTTATATGAATGTCTGTTCTCAGTAGAGTGTAAAAATGAACTGATAAACTTATCATTTCAAGTGGCGTGAAGAGAGGCTGGCTCATTAGCTGCGGCTTAAAACAATGTACCCCATAAGGGCCCACAGGGCGGTGAACACCTACATTTTTAATCTCACTGTTCATCAGTCTCTGTTCATGTCATTTCAGCAAAATTTGTAGAGGAAATGTCCCACACAGGGGACCTGGTGTCTGGGAAAGAGGGAGACGTGGAAGCAGAAGAGAAGGAAACTGACAGAGAGGAGAGGGACGATGAGGTTGTGACTCTCACTGCTAATAGATATTGGTCAGATGATGAGGATATTATCTGCTCAGAACTGTGGGTGTGTATGTATGTGAGCTACCATGTACAGTATTGTGATGTCATTAGCAGTCAAGCCAAAATATGATAATCTCGGGGTATTATCGGTATCTGTTTAAGGTATCTGGCTTTATCAAATACCTACTTGACACAGGAGTCACATCACTGTGTTTTATGATTCTGTTTCTGTCTAACTCTCACACTTATACACACACACACTCACACACACACATTAATCCATTCAGTCATTGTTAATCCAGCTGTGTGCTGGTACAGAGCTGTGCTGCACATGGCTGACAACCATCTCACTGAGGTGCTGATGTCAGTGCTATTGTTGTGAGCCACTCAGGGACACAAAGTACATGTGAATCTGTCACAAAGAATGAACCTTGTGCTCTGCTCTGCACATTATAGCACACTGAATTTCTCTCTATGGAGATCATCAGTGTCACAAATGCATGTGTCTCCGCACTAAGTGAAATGTCGTCATGTTCTCAGGTGTAACACTCTGACAAAGAGCCCAGCTTCACTTAGAGCTTCAGTCTAGGAAACGAGAGTAGAGCTGAGAAGGCATATAGTCACTGAGGATGTCTGCAGTAGTCATGTACCATTTGCCATAGAACAACTGCAGCTGAGCAAGTGAGAGTCTTGTGCCTTTTCCCCAGGCACCTTGAGAGCCTTCCATATTTCAACTGAGGTTTTCTGAGCATGTACATCATTTTGCACTAGTATGATTTCAGTTATAAATCCCTTTAACTAACCTATAGACTACTGATGTTCTGTCAAGTTGCCATATATTGTTTTTTTTTCCAGCTCACAAACAGATTGAGGTGTCAAAACAATAGTACAGCATTAGAATCATACTGCGCATTACGGAATAAAATAATGCAATACACATTTTATTGTGAGGTATGCTCAAAGACATTTTGGCAAACAGTGTCTCTGACCAAAGATTCTGTCTTCATTTGTCATATTTTGTTAAAAACTCCGAAATCGGTTCCAAGACATTTCAGTGTGAAACCATATTAATGTAAGTTGTACAGTCAGCAGCGTGGTTAGTACATGTTTTGCTTCTACAGGAGCCAGTTGCACCTGCTGCTGTAGACCTGCTGTAAGAGATGAGTTTACTAAATGTAGATTTGCATGTTACCAAATTAAAACAGGCCGCACCAGTGAAACGACTTTAATGGGCACAACAATGTGTTGCATATGTGTTGCACATCTACATTAAAGTGTCATGCACAGCTGTTTCCCACTGTTTCTGCAACATGCGTCCATCTAAACAGGACCAAGAAACTAACAAGAATACATAGGGAAAACATTTCAATGAGGAATTATAAATCAGAGGAATCATAAATATGTATTCTTATATTCCTTAACAGTGTAAACTGGCACACATCAAACATGGCAAAGTGCGCTGTTGTTAACTGACAAAAAAAAGCTCGAACTTGTTGATAAACTAGGCTATAACCATGTCTCAGAGGAAAAAGTTGCATATAAAACCATTATTTCAACAGAAAGACAAGTGTGCTGTGTCAAAGTGAGCAGAGAACTGGACAGCGGTGCTAAGCCTATGAAGAGTGGTACGGTCCTGTATATGTGCGGACGGAGCGAGGGATACTGCGACCTGAAAAGTGTTAAAATAAGACAGATGCAAATATTAAAAGGCAACATAAAGAAATCATCATTAAAAAATATGGAAAGGGGGATGGGAAGAAAAAAAAGAAAATTAAGATCCATGAGAAAGAAACGGATCATTGAGATCGAGACTGAACAAGGTTAAGAGAAAGAGGGGCATCGCGATAGAAACTCCAACTGGGGGTGATCACAGAAAAATACTGTGAAAACAAAATAAGTAAATGCAATAGAAAATAAATTAGAGTGATAGAGGAAAAGATACTGATGGCTAAAATGTAGCAGAGGAGACAGCAGGTGGTGGGGATTATACTGGACTAAAATACTTTGGGATCTACAGAGGGAAGGCTGCAGACATAAACTGTTACAGACTCCATCTGCCTGAAATAGACCAAAAAGAGCTGTAGGTTCACCATCACCATAACGATCAAATGCTGCCTAGATAGAAAAGCCACAGGGAAAAACTAAACAAAACACCTATAATTGTCTACACAACAGCTAGATGTGCTCGTGTGTTTATTAAACCCAGGTGGGAGAGATATCCGGTTGAGTTCTAAAGTACACAGAACATGCATAGCTATGTGTGTATGTGTGTGTTCATTACTAATACCCTAATCCACATTTTATGTTCAGTGTGATTAGGACAAAAGCCACCTGCACTATGCTTTTTTCCGTCCACACAAATGACTGCACCACAGGGGACAAAAATATAGACACACCTCTAAATATAGTGTAGTCCAGTACAACACCACCTTTAACTGTGAGCTCAATAATAAACATATAATTGAATTAATATATTTATGACAATTTCACCAAAAACTGAAACTTTTTGAGCTTCATAAACAAATGTTAAGGCAGAAGTGTTGCACTGAAGTGCATACAATCGTACAGGTGTACCTAATAAAAGTGTCCGGTGAGTGTAGTTCTACAGAGGAATCATCAAGTCTCTGCACTTCCATCACTGTCTGCTTTGGTTCAGCAAACAGAACAAACTCAATCGGACAGTCAAGACTGAAGAAAGAATAATCGGAGCCCCTACTATTCTCTTTCACATTTTAAATGCACATATTTTCATATTTTTCTTGCTGACCTAAAAGCACATTGCAAGCCTCTGTACCGGACACAAATTCCTAGTAGGTATAAACATACTTGGCCAATAAACGTGATTCTGGTTCTGATGACTGTGCATTGACAACAATTAAATGGTTTACAAATCCCTGCAATACTGCCTTTGTATCCATCTACACACATACACACAACCTGAGCACACACACCACTGCAGATACAGTCTGATACCTGCTAATTATCCTATCTCCCTCTGTGTGCAGAGAAAGGGCTAAGAGATTTCGAAGTTAAGGAATTTTTTTTTTTTTTACCTTTCCCTGTGTGTTGATCAAACTTTAAGCCTGCAAAAAAATAAAAGAAGAAAACATAATTAACGTTGTTTACAGAGTGGAGAACATACAGTGCGCCACCACACTGATGAAGCAATTCTGACAAAATTAACAACATTAGCTTCTCTCTGTAGGTAGGCAGAACCCACACTATGCTCAGTTCCTGTCTCCATTCTCAGGGCTCCTGTGTAATTGCCTTCTAAGCTGTGTTATTCAGTACTTGTACTTTCTGTCCCTGCAACAACAAGTAGTGGTTAGTACATTCTAGTCTCAGCATTATTGAACATATTGATTTATTTGTGTGCATGAGAGACAGAGTGTGTTATTGACTAATTATCTACCCTGACACGAGATAACTAATTAAATCCTTCCCTGGCAGCAAGCAGAAAGTAATTATTGTCCATGGATACATATCCACCAAATAAAAAAAATGTACATGTCACATGTGTGTGTCTGCAACACACACATCAAAAGAACATCTCTTGCATGCCTGCTCATACAATTATATCCACCAGTACTCAAATTACAAACCAGCAACCATGAATGATCACCTTGTTTTGTGAGCATCTGTATAAAACAATCACACATTCTTCCATCACCATCAGCTGCTTCCCAATAGCACATGCACTCAAACTAACTTATCTTCTTCTCTCTCCCAGGCAAAACAACATCAGAAGGCAAATGGATGTGAGTCCATTGACTCGCATCTCACAGTGCGCCAATATTATCCGTACTGCTGCTATGATTAAAGTTGGCAGCAATCAACCTATTTGACTTCTCCTAGTAGCTGAATGCACTAGCATGGCAGCAGTATAACAATGCTTCTTACATTTGACTGGTACTACGCTGGAGAATAAACTCTTACAGAGGTAAGTGTGAGGACACATTCCACATAGATTGCCATAGGGATGGTATTTTTGCAGACCAACCTGGAAGTTAGTATTACCCTCGTTCCCTCAACAAAAAGTCAATGGGATTTTCCATAGGCATTTGTGTTGCTGCAGAAAATGAGCTCTGTGACAGACAATGGTTTATGACACATTTTTCTCAGCATGATAATCTTCACAAGTGGCCAACACATTTATGATTTTAGAAGCCCAAATACAATCACCAGAAGTAAAAAGCTATTGTTGGGCTATAAAAAAATACCACAGTCCCCTGACTTCAGCATCATAGCTTCCAGCTTCTTTGATTTATAGTACTTACCTCTTCTACAAAATGCTTTCCTCTTAATGTGACCTGATCTAGCTGTGTCAGTTAGTTTGCAAGTGCACAAGTTTAAAACTAATGAGGCTGATTAAAAAATCCCAGATATCCTCTGTAGTCTCATTTAGCCACTTGTTAGCAACTGTCTTTTTTAAGACATGTAAAAGTAGGGTATTTACCAACTAATTTCATCCATCCATCCATCCATTTTCCTCCGCTTATCCGGGACCGGGTCGCGGGGGCAGCAGTCTAAGCAAAGATGCCCAGACTTCCCTCTCTCCAGACACTTCCTCCAGCTC
>NW_018127888.1:302513-311890 GCF_001952655.1 Monopterus albus | reverse complement strand
ACTTGAGGCAGGAACTCCCCACCAACCTGAACTAATTTCATGTCATACAACAAAACGTGAAAATGTATTGGCTTTGTGTTAACCATAGTGCCTTATTTCGGGCATCTAACCAAAAACCCATTCTAAAAACCCACTGACTTCAGGGGTGGAAACCAGAAGGGCACCTGTGGGGCAGTGGAAAGAGCAGTTGTCACACAACAGGAGGGTCAGAGGTTTGAATCTCGGTGCCTGCAGTTGAAGTGTCCTTGGGCAAGACACTGAAACCCCAACTTGCCATCAGTGCGAGTTGGAACCGCAGATGGCTGCCTCGATTCTGTACCGTAAACAAATTCCTTGTGTGTAACATACTTGGCCAAATAAAGGTGATTATTATTATTATTACTGGTTTCCAGTCTAAAACCAGTAGTCTGTCATCTAGTTGGTTTATACATGTGTTACCAGATGCCCACCACATCTGTTGCCTGATAACAGGATCTTCTCAGTGCGATGGTCCAGCACTGAATGCAATCAGTGATTGTTTGCTAAGCTGCAATGAGTGTTTCTTTACCTTCACTGAAAGTGCTGTGATTGTTATCATCAGTGATAAAAGCTTTTTGCCTGCATTAAACCACTGGACATGGCTTCTCCTGGGAAAAAAAACTAATTTAGTCATGAATGTCTGAATTAAAGTTTTCATCAATAACATTATTTTTTGAAGACTGTGAACATACCTTTTGATTAGTAAGAACAGTAAATGTAAATGGCCTAGTTTTTTCTTTCCATTTCAAACAGTTGCTTTTCTTTTCATGCAGAACACTGTTTCATTGTCCTGCTCTGTAGTTCCATTCACAGTATTATGAAAAGAATGAACACTGGCAGTTACTATCTGTCCTTTGCTGAAAACCTTTGGTTCTTTCAGGTTGAACAGAGACTGACCACCCAGGCTACAGCAGCCCCGGAAACAACAAGAGCTTCTGCAGCATACAAATACACAATCTGCTACTGACACACAAACACACCACAGGCTGATGCCTCACATGGCAGTTCACGTCTGGTTTTATGCATAAAAAAAAAAACAAAAAAGAAGAAGAAGAATCAAATATATATTCAGTTACAGGATCAAATCTCATTTAACCCTTCTATAAACACCCCTGTGTATTTGTCCTTTGATGCATGTAATGTCTAAGCATTACTGTGAAATGCAAGTTATCTTTTTGGCAGAGAGTTAAGTGCTTAAAATCTTGGAAACATATAGCCCTGCACTTGCTCCATGGAGAATCCTATTACACTCACTTTAAGTGTGACAAGATCAAATTTAACAGTAACAGGCGAGAGAAAAAAAAGTTGTATAGTTAATCCACTAGAGGGTTTTAAAAAATCAAAAAACAAAAAAAAAAAAAAAAAAAACAGGTAATAATCTTCCACATCTTCTGCATGAGCTGGCAGAGGTGTGATGCTGCTGACACTTTGCCTGGCTGATCTTTTTCAGCTGCTGACGTTGCCAGGCCCATCAACAGCAGGCCTTCACACTACCTACCACATACAGCTCAAATGCTCTGCACATGGAGATGCAGAGGAGCAATCATTTCATCAGTTGTTAAGCAGCGGCGCCTGGCCACTCTCATTCAGATAGGTCTGCCAGCAGGAGCAAAGCCTCATGGGAAAGAGGGAGGTCATGCAGAAATAGAGGAAAAATAAGTCCTGCACATGCTGTTATTTTAATGCTTAATATACTCCACCTGTCATAAAGAAATGCCTGTGAATAGAAATGATGCAAATGTATAACTGATTTGAACAGCAGTGCAGGACTGAATCAAATTGAATTCTGTAACAATGGCTGGATACGCTTCTCCCACCAGGAATGTGAGCACCAGTGACTATTGATGACTTTTTAATGAATGAAATGTGAGATTTATGAAGTGACTGGCAGCCAAGGACAAAGAAACTAAAAGTAACATTTGACATGTGAGCAACAGCGTATTATTTCCTTGTCTGAATGCCATAAAGCTCTTTCTCTCCATCTCTCTACAGCGGTGTGATTAGTCTCTGCATGAATCTACTCCAAGGAGGCTGAAGTTAATCTCAACCTCTCAGGCACTTTACAGTGAATTTCGAACCATTACCCAAGCTCAACAGTTGGTGGGGGCTGCCAAGCACCTTCAAGGGAATGTCAGTTTCCATGGTGACCAAAGCCACCCCTGTGCCCCCACCACCACCAGGTTAAAAAAAAATCCCATTGACAGCCACATATCACAAATCTCTCTGTAATTCTTTCACATGCACAGTCTGGGCCTTTCTCGCTCTGTCTGACATCACTGTTTGTGTTAATTTATGCGTCTTTGTTCTCGATTCAAACATCTGCCTCTGTGTTTACCCATGTTAGTAATCGCTCATTTGCAGTTCTTTGGCAGTTTCCCCTGGACTCTGAGAGGCATTTGCAGGGGACAAAATGGAAAGTTGCATAACAATTTAAAGGAAACTGGGCAGTGACAAATTAAGTCAGGAGGAAAGTCCTAAGAGATGAAAGCAAATAGCCTAAATCAAGAGGAAGAAAGTATAAATATTCTTTATAATTCATATTAACAATAGATCAAATGAAGTTAGTGGTAGTGACAAAACCCACAGATATAACCTAACTATACAGTTCCTCTCAGCTCTGTGGTGTGTTTCAGTATCTGTCAGCTCATTGCTTTGGTTTATGACTCTACTGGTTTGGTTCATTTTCACAGTAGTGCAGCAAACTCTAATAACACACACTTTACACTACCTACCCAGCACCAAGCCAAACAAACTCAGTGACAAGCCTGTAAACCTGGTAGAGCACTTAGCAGCTGAAAAGCCAGATGCATATTTTCCTCAAAAGTTGCCAAAGAACAAAACAGAGCTAAAAACAGACTTAACACGACTCCAAATGAATGATAATGCAGCTCAGTGTCTGCTTCTCGACATGTAAATAAGCAGCTGTTTGCTAACACGTATGCCATAGTCTGGAGTGCGTGTGGTTGTTTGTCTATGTGTTAGCCCTGCGATGGATTGGCGACCTGTCCAGGGTGTACCCCGCCTTCGCCTGATTGCCAGCCAGGATTGGCTCCGGCCACTCCCGTGACCCCGTTCAGGGATTAAGCGGTAGAAAATGAATGAATGCCATAGTCTATACTGACTTAGTTCACTCCTGGAATGTGGAGATCATCTGCTCCAGTAAGTGTACTGCACATTGTTCCTGCTCAACAAATAATATAAAAAGTTTAAAGACAGCACTTTACACATGCTTAAACAGAAGCAGTCATGCTTGCACACATCGACATTCACATATGTTTATATTGCAATCAAGGTTGAGAAACTGCAGCTCAGTAAACAGCAAGAAGAAAAAAACTTGTTAAAGATGATTTCACTGTGTATACACAACGGTCTTGTATGTTGTGCCTGATCTTAAAACATGTTATTGACAATTCCTCCTTAATTTTTTTGTGACTCCCAGTTCTTGTTTTTTTCCCTCAGTAGCATAATGATGTGGATTCACCAGGTCTTTATTTTTCCTCTACGAGTGCACTGACACTAATAGAACAAATCATTCTGGGACACCTTATTTTTCCTGCATTCCTGTGGAAACACTGTTTGAGTGTATGCTGTGCTGGAGTAATAGTAAAGAGTAGCTTTTCACAGCCTAAAACATTATTTGCATTCTTAATAAAATAACTTCACCTCACTCACAGCTTTCTTTGATTTATGAGGAAGCAAACTAAAGGAAGAGATTTGCTCAGTGGTCACTGAAAAAATGCAGGTTCAAGGAAAACAGGAATGTGCCTCCCAGAGACAAAACTACACTCAGCTCTCCTGCTGGTGTGTTCAGCCAGAAGATGATCATGTCCAAACAAAACTCTCAAAGGAAGTGCAGTGTTTTTTAAAAACCATAAAAACTGCATCTTTAAAAACACATCCTAGGCATATTTTCACACATGATTTCATGACCCACGGTGTTCACACCTGATTCTCTCCCCCTCCTGAGTCTTAATCAAGTTGTTTATTTCCTAAAAGCGTCATTAGTTTGTTTCTCCTTTTGTGTAGGTGTGAATACCTCTGAGTGAGCGTGTGCCCGTTCATGTGTATGTATTTAGCATCAAAAACACACACTGTCCTTGAAAATGTATCAGACAATTTTAAACATAAGTAACAAAAACCCCTCATGACTTCATAACATTATTGGGAATACAGGTCATAACAACCCAGGCTGCAGTGGAGAGGCGGGTTACAAGATGTTTTCCTGATTTGTTTGCTTTAGTTCCAGCTTGCTAGTCTCTTGGGCCCTAACCTACTTTACAACACAAAGACTATTAATCAGGAATGATCAGACATTTTAATATTTCTCATATAAAATTTATTTGCATAAACAATGGGCATCCATTTTGGTAGAAAAATCATTATATGAAGAATGTGTGGCCTGCACAAGGCTATTTTTGTCAACTAGTAGACTAAGTTGTTTAAATTTGATGATATTTGGTCATTTTAAATGTATCATTGGTGGTATTAAAATCCTCACACTCTGCTGCCTATAGCCCTTCTGTTTTGATGATGACATTATCCTTATCTGCCACCTAGCAAAGGTTATATGAAGCGTTTTTCGAATTGCGAGTAGTCATTTCAAACAGCTCGCCATGGAGGACCTGTCAGCAGCTAAAATCTGAAATAGTGGCTGCAAGACTGAAGAGTTTGTGTTGTTTTGCACAAAGAAAGTGAGACAAAGCAAAACCCAGGGTTAACACTGATTTGTGTTTTGAGATGAAGAGCGTTAAAAGCAGCCAATTTGTTTCAGATGTGATATCTTCCTTTGGAATGCATTAGCCTCTAAAGCTAACACATTTTTTTTGGTTTAGCGAACTAGCATGGTCATGACTTTACCTTTGTGTTGAATTAATTTGAGTTTTGTGTAACATCATGCTTTGTTGGCCCTGTTCACTTGACACTGTGCTGCCGTAGAGCAGGGACTCAGTCAGCTAATGGTAGCTTCAGACCGGTTAGATGGGTTTTGTTCAGTTTGTGCCAAACAGGCATCAGTAGTTTGCGTTGCTGCTAGGAAACCAGACATTAGTTTGTTTAGGAGTATCACTAGACCCTCTAGCGGCTTCTGAAAAGAAATTAGTTAACAAGGATAATCACCTTTATTTGGCCATGCATGTTACACACAAGGAATTTGTTTCTGGTACAGAACCAAGGCAGCTATCTGCTGCGCCACCTCAACCGATGGCTCTAACCATTGGGGGCAACTTGGGGGTTCAGTGTCTTGCCCAAGGACAGTTCGACATGTGGACTGCAGGCACCGTGATTCGAACCTCCAACTCTCCAGTTGGGAGATGATTGCTCTACCCACTGAACTACAGTCGCACCTTTAAATATTCTTTCCTCACTTCTTTTAAAATGACAAAACATTTACGATACAAGAGTATCTAGCAATATGTCTAACACGTGCATCAAAGACAAGTTTAAAACATAAGAGATGACATGTTCAAATGTCTCATATAAAAAAATAATGAGCCACATCAGAACTCAAATACCCTTAGAGAACAATCACATAATCCAGTGCTTCATTATCAGGAGGAGAAATGGAAATTAAAGCAAAGATAATCCCCACATGCACATCGATAGGCCAAGAAACATGACACAGAATCACTTGCCAACAGTGCTCAACTCAACTTAACACACTGTCCATTTCCCTCGTTCTCTATCAAACACTCACACATATTATACATATTACCAAACACACTGCTGTCCTTTAATCACGTCATACTTTAATTGGAATAAGTGTGAAGGAAACAACAGCCATTAGAGTGGCTCAGTCTGGCACAAATATGTTAGTACATGCGACTGTTGGAGCCAACTTAGTGGATTCACATATGCTTTTATCTTAAGGTCATTTTACAGTCATTCTGGAAGTGGAAGTAGCCATATTACTTTTATTTATATTACACTGTATGTTTATTTTGTTGGCTGTTTTTGAAAACAATTTGAAGAAGGAAATATATTTAATGTACTATATGTGTAATTGAAGATATAGGCCTGAACATGTCAAGTTAAATTAACATAAAATACCTTAATTAAGAAGCAGTGAGATTACCAGTTATTCATTATAAAGTGTTGTTTTAGTCTGCTTCTTTTGTATCGTGGCCAGGTCTTTCACAGAGATTCAGTATAGCTTATATTAAAAAAACATTTTTATTTGATCAAAATGCTAATTCTGTGATTTATTCCTTATGATTTGTGCTAGCAATTTCTAGAGGGTTTTATCCCTTAAACGGTCACTTCAGAGACTTGGTGAAAACTGCAGCTGGTGGTCTTCATAATGCATGAGGCCTCACCCCTCAGTGGAGCCATTTTCTGGGAAATGGCATCTATAGAATATGTTCATTCACACTAGCTTCATAGGTGTTATTCAGCTACCCATACATACAGTACAAGGTGCACAAGCTGCATACAATCTAAATCTTAATGTTCCCACAAGCACATACTGTATACACATACATGAACATTTATGCATATAAAACCTCCAGACACACAAACCGGACCTAAGACACACTGAAACCCAGCATACAACTTGACAACTCCTGAGGTTTGCATGAGCACAGAGAGCTGTGCTGTTAGGACCCTCACCTTTTAAATTGGTCCCAGTGAGATGAGAAAGCTCAGGCCACAGGACTGACCACAAACTCTTTGAATTCATCTGTCAGCCTGATCAATACCACTGGAGCAGCTAGAGACCCATCTCCGATGTAGGGAGCTTGTTGTAGAGTATTAATGGGCCGATAATAATAATGGCAATCCGCTCCTCAAAGTGTAGGTTTGTGTTTGGGGAAAGTTATATTGGTTATTAAAATGTCTTGGGATTTGATTAAGGAAAGCAGAATCCACTTAACTGGTTTAATAATGAGTAGCACAGTGACCAGACTCCACAGTGTGCGGCTGTGCACATGAACAGATACTGTAACTTGGATGGACAGAACAACAATACACTGAATGCACATGTGCTTATCTACAGGGGTGAGTTAAGTAATAAAAAAATAAAATAAAATAAAAAAACCCCACACTCTTGTTTTATGCACAAGCAAATGAGGCATTAACCATCTGCTTTATCTCCCCTTAAGGTTAGACCCCAAAACAAGCACTTTGGCTAAGTGGAGAAGTGGTTATAAGTAAATCCCTATTGACAAAAAAAACAGAGAGGATATTTGCTACAACCTAAAATCATCTTATAACAGGTTTCAAACTGATAATAATAATATTGTACAGTGGTTTACTGCACTATACGGCATATCTGTTCTTTTTTTTTTGATTAACAATTAAAATGCTATTATACATTGTAGAACATAATACTATCTTTAAAGTCAGGATTACATTATAAGTATCTACATCCAACCTATAACCATCTCTCCATCTGCCAGTCTTTCTGAGTCTTCCCATCTCAATCCCACAGACTGATTCCTCGGGGTGCCAGTACAAATGCAATGAATGGGGACGAGACCAACAGCATTCTCTCTGGAGTTAAACTCCTGGTATATTGTGCCAGCACAGAACCACACCACACTGGGGTCTGGCCGCTGTGGCGCTTGGGTCTTGGAAGAGAGAACACGGGCTCCCTTGTTTGGCAGAGACATGTTGATAGGAAATATAATGTATTCACATGATAATGAGCCAGCAAATGTCCCTCATACTGCCCTGCTTTCTCCTCCTTACATACAGTACATGTTTTTACACAGATAGGGGGGCAAAACACATACATATATCTACTGTACACTGACACAAGCACACACACAATCACACAAACATGCACACTCAATCACAAACCCCTCAGTGTCTGGCGCAGAACAGCCTGATCGCTGGTCTTGTCACCAAGGAGACCGGCACCAAGCGTGCGCCTGGCAGAGACAGACCAGCATTTAGCATTTAGGACCCCACAAAGCTTCCAGGGAGAGTATACAGGCTTTTTTCAATGAAGGGAGAGAGAGAGGGAGAAACTGAAAAATAGAGAGAAAGAGGGGGATGAAATACTGTTTGACAATCATCAAATTGGAAAAGAGAAACTGTGAGAGGGGAACAGAGAGCAGGTAAGCAACAGATAGAGGTCGAAAACAACTATACAGGGAAAAACAAGATTTAAAGGCAGAACAGGAATGAAAATATATACATAATTGTGGCTAACGGGCAGAAAGGCAGGATGGGAGAAAAAAAACAGGAGATTTTATATTGTTTTCTACTGAAAAGTGCTTTACAGCCCTGACTGAATCACCACAGAGAGTGATTTGTCTAAATAACATAAAACACCAGCTGAGCATTAAGAGGCGCATGTGTGATTTCAGCTGACGTCACAAACGAGGGAAGCTATTAATACTCATGCCCACCTGAGTCTCCACCAGGCTAGGTATAGAAAAAGCGGTGCAAAATGAACTGTAAAAAAAAAGTTTCCCCCCCATCTTCATTCACAACTCCCCAAGCTGGGAAGAAAGAGAGGAAATGAAAAGAGGGGAAATCAAGCATTTGGGCTGTCGAGAGCCCTCTGCCCTCTGAACAGAAAGCGGAAGATCGAGGGATGGCATGAAGCAAATAAGTGTCAAGTGGTTTAAGGGGGATTTAGGCGCTGGCAAGCTCCAGATGTTTTTGAGCTGAAGGGAACAGTTGAACACAACACAACACAGCAGAAGAGAGGAGAGGGCAGACAGAGAAACAGTAGAGGTTGCCATATCAGACCTGTTTCTACTGAACTAAAACCATCAGGCCTTGTGTGTTTCTCCTCTTGTCCCTCTAAGTCACCGACCTCTTCTAGCCGTTCCTTCTGTTCTCCACTCACTCCACTTTGGCTCCAGTTCTTTCTCTACAGTCTGAGCCTGCAACCCTGTCTCATATAAAGGACATTTATCTACTAGTACTTTGCAACAGTAACTACATTTTTGATCAAAACATGAGGAAACACCTACTTCAAATAAAAAGACAATATGTCATTTGTCACAGAAGCATTTTGATTTGATTTGATTTTGATTTATTTATTTTTTCAAGCATGTAAAGACAGTTGATATATCAACACACATAATTTTACACATATCCAACAAATGCTAATCCAATATCAATTTGCTTATACCTAGTACATGCTTGAATGGAGTAGGAAGAAGTCAGACTTATCCTTAGTCCTACCCCCTGACATCATCTTAACATCATTGGTTTGCAAGCAGTATCTCTACATAAATAATTCTCTTCTACACCACACAAGTAATATACTGAAGAATTATTACAAAGTGTTAACATTCATACACCACACCCACAATGTTCCATCTAATTAATCATTGAGCCTGTTCTTGCATATATCTTGATTGACACATACCTTTATATTTATGTTTAAACTCGTCAATTCTATTACT
>NW_018127888.1:225717-301354 GCF_001952655.1 Monopterus albus | reverse complement strand
TTATCACCAGATTTATACAGTGGAATAACCTTTGCTATTTTCATATTATTGGGGAACTGCCCAAGTCGAAACGACATGTTAAAAATATGGGTTAATGGTTTACATATCCCCTCAATTACCCACTTGACAGTTGTCATTGTGATACCATCACTATCACTAGATGTTTTGTTACCACATTTATTCACTATCTCTATAATTTCCTTTTCAACTATGGGCTTCAAAAACATAGAACTCATGTTCCTTTCGATTGTATTATTATTTATAGTGACGGATGTATCATCTGTACAAATGCTTCTTGCTAAACCAGGACCAACATTCACAAAGAACCTATTAAATTTATCAACTACATCCACCAATCTATTGACCGGTGTCAAAGATTGAAAAGATTTGTTTTTGGCCTCTCTTTTCTATACTGGCCCTCATAAACCACAAATACTGGTAGATGATCACTAATATCATTTATAAGTAATCCACTTGTCATTTTGCTATCAATAACATTGGTAATTATATTATCTATTAGTGTTGCATGCTGGGTTGTTACTCTACTTGGTTTTGTAATTTTTGGGTGTAAACTACATCTATATATTGTGTTAATAAACTCCTCAGTTCCTGTGTGCTTGTTAGAATTTAGCAAATCTATATTGAAGTCACCACATATGAACATTAATTTATGACTTATTGTCAAGTAATTTTCTTCCATCCAGTCATTAAATTTTTCTATGCTGGCTCCAGGTGCTCTATAAATACAGCTTATTACAACATTTTTCTTTTTTTCCAAAAGTAATTCAACAGTCACACGTTCCAGTAAATTATCTACTACTCTAGACATTTTGTCTACATTCTTATAACAAACGTTTTTATCTATGTACAAGGCCACACCACCTCCCATCTTATTCTCTCTCTTTGTGCATACCAAGTCATAGCCATCAAGGTCAAAATCCATTCCCCTTACATTATTAATCCAAGTCTCAGAAATAGCAATTATATTAAAAGAATGTGTCAGACTACTAAGATAATGTTTTATACTCTGAAAGTTTGCATATAAACTTCTGCTATTAAAGTGAATTAATGATAATTTGTTTTCAGTCTTAACATTGCTGTTAAACTGCTCATCCGTGTAATACTTGCAGTTATTTACAGAGTTCTTGAAAAAGTTTTTTTCAGGGTCAAAGTCATCGTCCGATTCATGATAATGTTGTTCAGTGTCTTCTCTTTCATCAACTTTACCATCACCGCCCTCGGTCCCCGATCAGAAGGTTTCCTGATTCTTGATGAATTTGCAGTTTCTCCTTTAATATTTCCTTCACCTTACATTCCGCTTCCGTCCAGCTTTCTCCAGCTGACTCCTTGATTCCCTCGAAGATCAGGTTTTTTCGCTTGGACTGTACTTCCAAATGCTCCATTTTATCCGTTATGGCTATTAAACTCTCACAAGTTTTGTAGACATCATCCCTTGTTTCCTTGGTTTGTATTTTCTGTTCACCCATGGCTGCTTTAATCACATCCACATCTCGCTGGGTAAACTGCAAACTCGCTTTTATCTCCTGTATTTCTCTGGTCATGTCGTCGAGTCTCTTGTTATTTGTCTCCATAAGTAGTTGCACAAAACCTTTGAAGTTGTCTTGTTGTTGGCTCAACAGTGCAGTGTACATCTGCTTCTGCTGACTCAACATCTCTCATTTTCTGATCTGTAAACACTATTATATGCGCAGGATTCATACTCTTGAACTCTCATTAGTACTACTTATGTACTATTAAAATGCCAACTGCACTTAAACTCCAGTAACTAAGTGACTGTGGCAGGGTAACAGGAAGCCTAGTGGCTCACACATTTTTGGTGCAATAAAACAGTAATCAGCTTCTACTTGACATGTTTTTGTAAGCAGAAATGACATGTAGGACCTAATATGTCTCACTACAAAGCACTCAAGGCACTTTGTAACTGCATGGATGTGGCCACTAACACCGTGGCAGATTTCTGATGTGGCCCTCTGTAGAAAAATATTGCCCACCGGTACTCTATAACATCACACGACTTCCTCCTTTGTCCATGTCATAATTACTACAGTCGCTACAGGGATTGGTCACTTGAATGCAAACATATGCCATATAGGTGAAATGCTGATGTTGTTCCTCCTGGAATGATAGTCTCTAAGGAAATGTTAATGTATCTGACAAGTCACAAAATACTGAGACTGAATGTTTTTGCAAAACTTTATTTTCCCAGCATTATTTCCTCTTGCAGTGCAATATCTGCTCACAACACCTGAAGCATGATTAAACTTTTTATAGATATGCAACCGCACAATGAGGTTAGGGTCAGGGAAAGGTCTTGGTCTTGGTTAAATATGGAAAGTTGAAGCACAAGACAGAACAGTTTTGGTTTATAACATCAAACCAAAATCAGGAGCCTTCCCTGACCTTGCTGTTGTTGCTTAAACTTAACCACAGAGGGAAACAGTTGCTGCCTGAACACCAGTCACCGTGCACAGTCCTGCCCTCTGTAACCATCCTGAGTTCTGCATCTCCTCACGCTCACATCCAGCCTCAGCCTCAGGCTGACTGTTAAACCAGGTGTGAAATCCGTCTCTGCCGATTTGCTCTCTGTTTCACTTTCATCTCTTCATCTATAATCAGATGGTCTCCAGCTATTCTCCCACTCATGTTCATCTCTTAATCCCCTCCATCCTCTCAGTGTATGTCATGTTTTGACAACTCTGCATGAAACACTGTATCATATACACCTCATCTCATCTGCACAGTCACTTCTCAGTATTAATCTTTCATCCTAATTTAAACAAGGATTAATTAAAATTGCAGTAACTCTTCTCTCCCTGCTGTGTGTGGCAGCGATGTAATCCATTACAGAGTGGCTGCTCTGGCTCTGCCATGCAACCTGTATTCATAAGCTTTTATCTAAGCAGTGTTTTACAACAATGGTGAATAGCATCTCGTGTGGCTATGCAGAGCAGCCTCAATGGGTTCTCCTATTCTACACTATCCTCATTTTAACAAAGAGCAATTTTTTCCATTGTGCTGTAATATGCAGCACACATCCCCACATCTCTCTCACCACACAGTGGCACAGTAATAAAGACAAGCTACATCTCTTTCTCTATTTCGCTCCCACTCCCAAAGCATTACGCAGCTCTATTCTGCTTAATTATAAAGGACAAGAAAAAGAGAACCCACATTTCAACTCTGGTCACCAGAGACCCAAACTCCCATGGAGAAATCATCCTCCAACATGGAGAAAAGCTTCTGGAACGGGACAATGCCCCATGTTAATAAAGCACCCTCCAGCAGAGTACAATGGACTCATTGATCATATCATGTCATCATTAAATCCCTGCGTTTCATTTCACAGCTCTAGCCTCATAAACGGGAAAAATGCCAGCCATTTACAGGCCAGAGAAGACGGAGCAATTGCTATTCTGCCTCTGATCAAGAGATACGTTTATGAAGAATTAGACAACAAATCACAGAGTTGTGCTCTATGTCTGGATGAGCTTACCACTTTTCTCCAGCCTGGGTTTCCTGTCCGTATTAATATTTTATAGGACAGTTCTCTATCATCTCACAAACCCTTCTGCTATCTTTACTGACATCGCATCACTACAGCACAATGACAGTGAGCTGTAATTTAACATCATTGTTGCATTGCCATAATTACAGCTGTGCTAGTGCACAGGGAGAGGAGGACTTAATGGTGTCTGGGTAATTACCCAGATCGACTAGCTAATTGGATTGCTTGACATGATTGTGTGGCGCTGTGTACATGTTTGCATGTGTGTGTGTGCTAGCGTATTTGTCAGTGTATGTACTATATGGGAGAAGTTCACAATAAACAAATAACAACAGGAGACTCTATTTGCCGTAACAGTAACACAAGAGCATACCACCGCTCATCAGCCACCGTGATCTCTGAATTTTCACTAGTACATTGAACATATTCCGTTTAGAAATCCATCTTAAAATCTTTTGTAATGATTTCCAGTTTGTTCTTCATGTCATAATAACTCTCAAACAATTGCAAAATGTCCTTTTCATTCTGAATTCCTGGACAGAAAAGTAGCTAAATTAAAAGATTAAAAAGTGGAATATTCTAAGCATTGCAGCTTTCTTCCTTTAAAACTTGTCAATTTGGCTTAATCATTCCAATAAGGGTGCATTCACACCTGCCTTGTTTGCTCCAGTTAAATCAAACCCTGGTTCGTTTTCCCCATCGGTGCTGTTTGTTTGGGCAGGGGAGAGGTGGTCTTGGTCCAGTTCCAGTCGAATTCTGGAGAGGTTCGTTTGTTGTGTGAACGTGATCCAACTTTGATCAAGTTTGAGCTAAGTGGTTCAGTTTGTCACTGTATACATTCAATATTCGCTCCCTTTTTCTGCTCAGTCAACTATAGGTTGCACGTCTTCTTTCCCAAGTATGAAGCAGTATTGTAATTTAAGACATTTATATTTGGCATTCTCTTGGCATAGTTGTATTTTAGTTTATTGCCTAAATAATTACCACAGTTGTGAGCAAATGCCTATTATGCTGTTTCTCCATGCAGAGCAAATTTATTTTATAGGGCTGTTCACCAGCAGAGCACATAGATCTTTTCCTGTGTTTACTTTCTCGTTTCTGCTCCTTTAACCAATCAGCGAAGGGAATGTTCTCACGTGATGTAATCTGGTTCGCTTGGATTTTTCTGTGCGTGAAAGGAAACTGAACCAAGGAGAAAACAGATCGAGTTTACAAACTGGTCCACTGATTCGGACGGCAGCAAACATGCTACATGTGTGACTGTAAGAAAAGTTGGGGATGTCACAAGGTTCTGATAAATGAAAGAGCAATACGTTGTAATGCCACAAAATTGCATCTTCTGCTAGATTGGTTTGGTTGCACTTTCATCAACATTCATGCACCTCTGTGTCATAGCTTCCAGACTGCCAATCACCAGCATTAAAAACATCCAATACAAAATGCTGCTCCAAGACCATTAAATCAAACCAGATGATCTGATCACACCAGAAACACTCTGACCTCCATTCACTGGTTCCCAGTTTGAGCCAGATCCATTTTCAAATCTGCTAGTATATATAAATAGCAAGCAGACTCAGTCATATGTATCTGGTCTCATCATCCCATATGTGCCCTGTCACACCTTCCAATCACAAGGTGCTGGCTGCCAGACTGTCACCAACAATCAAGAGTAAATTAACAGGCAGCAGAGCATTTCTCACCAAGCTACATATCTTTAGTCACAATCCCCTTGGGAAGAGAAACCTGTAGAAATCTTCAAATCCCATTTACTGTTTATCTTGGGAAAGAGAGGCTTTCTTGTATTACCTCAATTTAAAGAGTATTAACATTGAAACCAGCTTTCCAGGACTCAGTCAACAGCTGCCTTTTTGTAGCCACAACATTACATTCTCTTTCTGCCTGCTATGTATTTGCATGAGTTATACATGCATGTTTGTCTCCGTTTGTCCAGACACCATTAGATTCAGAGGTGTCATCTAGCTGTGGATGCAAAGCCTTTTGAGGTATGTCTAAGGTTGACTTAACCTTAACTCAACAATGCATCAGTAGAGCTGGGCAGTTCTCTGCTCTGCCTGTTATGGGCACATTCCATTGCCTACAACACATCTATGTCTAACCTCTGTGTGGGTATATGTAGTCACACTGCAGTGTGACTCATGTCACTGAATGGATCACATGAAGCCAAAGCTATCTATAATCTGTAAACCAGGGTCAAAGGCCAAATAATCTGTAGCAAAGTATGGTTTAGCAGATGATTGAGGCCTGGGCTCAATAGTTCACACATTATCCGATATTCACAAATCACCTCTTAGCAGGCAAGCTGGGTAAAGATCAGCAGCCACGGCTCATCACAGTTGACGAGAAATAAATAAAAAACAAAATAAGAAAAGCTGAATTTGTTAAGAATAAAAAACACCACAGTGGACCCCATTCAATGTAAAAAAAAAAAAAAAAAAACAGTTCCAGGTTCCACAAGGCTGGGGATACAAATGGATGTAGTCCATTTGGTCTCTAAAAGCATTAAGAGATATTGTCTATTTCTTCTAAATAATATTAATAATTTTTTAGAAACCCTTCAGAAAGACTAATGAAAACTTAGTCATTAAAATGTTTGTCAGTGCAATAAGAGGATTGAGTACCAGCCGAGAAAGTAAGACCACATGCAATCCATTCAATTTTACACTACCATATACCTACATTAAAGTGTTGCACCAAATGATGCCATGAAATACACAATCAGTGTTAATGTTTCCATTAATAATGTTGGCAGCAGTTTTAGCTGCAGGTTTATCATGACAATCTTGAATTAAATGGCAGAAAAAAAAAGTTCACATTACAAATATCCACCAGTAATGCACATTTGAATGTACTGTAATATGTGACTGGCCAACACTGTGCCTTGAAGTCACATTGTGTTGCAAAAAAAATTCAACCAACAAGGTACTGCATCACTTTGGACAACCCCCTCTTGATACCTCCCACCCCCGGTTTGCAACAGTGTTCCTGTGAAGTGATCCTAAGTGACTGTAAAACAAATGTATCAACAGTATTAGACACCTTTAACTGCAGTACCTAAACTAACAGGATGTAGAAACAAAGTCAGTGGACAAATAGAGCACAAACACACACTGTGTCAGTGGGGTCTGAGACAATACTGCTATCTGGCATTATCAGTTAAGTCTGTGCAATATCCTCATGACATTAGAGCGTGTGGAACGGTAGAGTGAAGGATATTTGTGTCAGTTTGTGTGGGTGGGTAGTTCTGTTCATGTGTTCATTGTGTGTGTGTCTGTGTGTGTGTGAGATGGTGAATTTAGCCCCACATTTTCTGGCAAAACTATCTTGATCTGAGTGGATTTGCATATTGAGCACATTACAAACACAAAGCAGCGTGCAGCATAGTGGACAGTGTTTCTCTGCCCCCCACCACCAGTTTCCAGGCTGTCAGGGAGGGCAGCCAGATAAAATAGTAGAGGCATGGATTAAGGGTTAAAGGGCACAGCAGCATATGGTGCCCCCTGATAGGCACGCTCCCTATACTGTTGTTAGACTAGCACCACCTACATGGTCGCTGCTAGAAGCAGGTCTCACAGGATGGAAGAAAACAGCTTTCATTCTTTTCTTATTTATGCAAACATCACAGTTTAGAGTGTAATCTCAATAAGTTTATGTGCCCAAAAGGTCATCAAGCTAAACCAACATGAACTATACACATTTCAACAAAAGTAGATTATCCTCAGTCATGCTTTTGACTTCGACTTGTCTGGATTCAGTTTTGGACTTTTTATTACTTTATTAAAAGTTCTTGTTTCATAATGCATAAAATGGAACACAGCTCATTGCATTAAATGTTTTGCTACATATAGTATTTGCGCAGTTTTATGTTTGATTTTGCATACATTTGTCATATGCAGATAAATGTCAACATTGGAAAAACATTATTTTGCGATTGATTTAAAGCATACTGTCCAGCCCTAATGAGCATTTGTTTTGCTGTGTAAAAAGTATTCAATTTTCCCTGCTGAAGTATTAAAAGGTTCATATGAAGCACTGAATACACTGCTGTATAACCAATCAGGGCAACAGCCACATCCTCCCCTCCAGGAACTTGATTTAGTACTACCTCCTGAGGGGGGCCAAAATTTAACCTCAGGAACTCGCCTCCAAAGTGAGCTGAGGGTCGTGCAAATAAAAGCAGAACCCATGATTCATGTTCTGTCACAGTGGAAAAAAATCCTATGATACATGTGCTTCAGCAGAAAAAAATAGTTTGAACTGCAAATTGTATTTTGAAAATCTGGCTACACTTTTTGCTATTGACTTTTTAATCTTGTCTTTTTCAATGTGAGCATAAAGAATTGTTTTAATCAAATATAAAAATGAGTCCTATAACCAAGGTCACAGGTGCAATCCCTTTGACAGCTACACATAATGATCAACATCAAGATCCCCTGACAACCCATCCAGTTGCACACTATAAGTTTCTGTAGTAATGGTAGTCTCTGACAGCAGTAGCTAAAATGCTTAGAGTGTAAGCGACACACCTAGTAAAAAAAACTCCTAAACCCAAAAAAACTCTGCCTGCCACCCACCCACCATCTTTCTTCTCTCTCTCTCTGTGGTTTAACCATTCTCCCTGGCTGTTCACATGCATCAGACCTGACATGCTCCTCCGTTGTCTACAAGGACAGAACAACTGGAAGACCACTTCTCATCCCTGGAAAGTAATTTGTGTGTCGACAGAGTGTGGGAGGCCAGTGAAATAGAAGCAAACAGACAGAGAACAACGGGGTAAAAAAAAACAAGACAGTGAAACAGAGTGAAATTGGACACACCAGTTAATGTAAAGGTACAGAAAGGGCAGAGACAAAGGGTTCATGGAGGACACAGAGTGATATAGGTCATGATGAAGACAGAAAGTAAACTTGGAGTTGTGTGTTGGATGAATTACGCCTGAGACAACAAGACAAAGCAGGAGAATAACACCAGTGAAAGATGCTCTGGGGTGCTGTACAAAAGAGGGACTAATAATGAAACTACACAAAGCTGCTGCACAACCTTTCCTGCAGGGAGAGATTCAGGCAATTAACACACATTTACTGAGAGCCAAGGTGTGTCACACCCAGAGCTCATCTTCCCCTCCTGCAGGAGCATCTCATGTTGGTAGCTTTACAAGCAGACAATAATGGCTGCTACAAATTGGGTCAACAGCAAGAGATCTGTGGGGTTAGATGTGCACAATTAATGTTAATTAATCAGCTATTTTTAGATTTTGTCTTAGCCCTGATATCAAAAGTCCATGTTAGTTGCAGTCCAATTTTCAACCTTTTCCAACCTTATGCTGGACATTTTAGTCTCATTATACTCAAAGAAAACAAGACACATTTTAGTCTCATTTTAGTTGACAAAATGTATTGAAATCTTAGTCGGTTTTTTTAGTTGTCAGAAGAGATAAATATTGTGAACATTGTGTTAGTCAAGGCCAATAATGAAAGTTTTTGTCAAAACATCAACAAACTGCTTTCACTTAATACTTCATTCAACCAATTTTAGGCTAAAGGAAAATGAAACAGGTTGTATGACTAAGAATGGAGCTTTGCAGACAAGGTGTCTGATCAGTTGTTATTCATTTTAGCACTACATCCCAGATATGAAAAAAGATAAAAATAATGAAGTCTGGAAAGATGTGACAACATTCATACATCCAGTGCAATAGGAGTCAATCATTGAAATGATATTAACTTTCTATTTATTGAGACAAACCCTGAGAAAAGAGAAAGCCCTACACAATCAAAAAACAACCCTGCACAACAGCCCTGCAATAAATCCCACCCCAGTACTGCTGAGTTTTTTTAGGGCTGTGTCAGAAAAGTGTTGATTTTATTCTGTAATTATAGTATTGTATGAAACTCCTACAGTAAGTGCATTTTATTAATAGGCTGCCCGCTGCCATTAAAAAATGGAATATCTCAAATTGTGGTGGCTTCACTTCTGGGGAGCTGTAACATCATATATTTTTGGGTATCTCTCAAGTCTCATAGGGTGTTTCTCAAGTCTCTTATATATGAACGTTCCTACTCGGTTGTTCCAGTCGACCGAGGGCATTCCAAGTCTCTTATATTATGAGGGGCGAGGATCGAGGAGCAAGGAGGCTGCTGGAAAAGCCATGACCAAAGATACAGGAGACCACCCTTCAGGGACAGCTGTGAAGGATCAGCAGAAAGGACATCTCATGCCATTAACAAAGTATTTCCTCAAGTTCGCTGTCCTCACATGTTTATCTTTCTTTTTTTCATAGCGTCTCACATGGGTGGTACAAAGACACAAGGAGAAGATGTAAGTGAGAAAAACGACCCATTTAAGAGCCCTTCCAGTCAACCAAGGATCGGGAACAAGTTTTGCTCTGAGGAGCAAGGAGCTAAGAGGCTGGTGGAGGATCCACGAGCAAGGACACAGAAGACCATCCTTTGCTGAAGTTTTTTTTTATGGACATGCACCTTTATCATAAATCAGTTGGTGTCTGGATGCTTCAGATGAAGGATTGGCAAAAAACTTCTCATGTAGTTAGTAATGTGTGTCCTCCTGACCTCTCTAGGTGCATGTTTTCCTTATGATGAAAGTGAGGGAAACGATGAGACTTGAGAAACGCCCTTTATATTTAGTTCAATTCAAAGGGGCTTTTAGTGGCATGAATGTTTCAACGAACAATGCTGCCAAAACATACAATTTAGAAATTATATAGCCTTCAAGTTATAGCCTATATACTGCAAGTTCCACACTTTGAAAACAGCACAAGCTTAGGCCTAGCAAACAGCTGGCTACAAGACCGTGTTCAAACACAAACTATTATTTTATATAAACGCCTATCCTGTGCATTTTCAAAATCATTAGACTGCCAAACCAGTGGTAGCAAATTGACTGCATTAAACAGCACAGACCCATTCAAGTCCTGACTATTACTGTAAATGTGTAACAATGCTTCAGCATGTTTGTTTGACACTTCAAAATAAAAGGCTGGCCAAGTTAATCTGGCAGGGCCCAGTCTGCAAGTAGCAATTGTCCCAGTGTTGCGAGATGCTAATATATAAAGTTACACCACTGCCTTTAGTAGTAGACCTAATATACGTTTTGTTATTTGCCATCTTAAAGTCAGGCTACCTGAGTTTCTTTGCACCCCCAGGTGTATCCTCCGGGTTTTTCTTCACAGTTATTTTGCAGCAGCAGAGATTTTCTCCCATCAGTTCTGCACACTAACTAGCCTAATCTCAATTTAATTAAGAACTTTAACGTTTTTTTCGAAATCAATTCCTATAGTTGCCAACGGGTTATTTTCCAGGCACGCGTTCTCGTAGCGCGTACAGCTGCAGCGTGAATACCCACACGACAGCTAGGTGATAGACTGTTAGGTGTTCTGTTAGATCCGCTCAGACACAGAGGTGAGCGAGTCAAAAAAAGGACGGACCCAGGTGGCTGACTTCAGTGCAAGTAGTGCTCAGTTTATTTACAGTGATATCTTACAAGGAAGTGAATAACCAGGTTGAAGTGGGACCGGGTGTCGAGCCGCAGAAGGTGAATAACAGTCAGTGGTGGAATGATGAGGGAAAGGCCGGGCTGCGGACGCTGGGACTCACTCCTGGGCTGGTCGTGGTGGAAAGTTGCTGAGGAGACAGAGTTAGTACATGCAGTTAATGGGAGACTGTGCATCGACCTGTGTGGTGGAGATGGTGCGGGGTAGAGGAGGTCCGTGGTCCGGAGAAGCGACAAAGGCGAGGAGGCTGAAGACAATGGGGCACAAGACTGGAACGGGGCTAGGGTGACAAAACGTGAATACAATATAAAATGCTAAAGCCAACGAGAAACAAACGGGCCTGAAGATACTAGAAAGAACTGGCAGGGGAGTGAACGTAGAGCAGGGAATAAATAGGGAGAACTAATCAGGTGCAGCTGGTGGTAATCAGGGGATATGAAGCAGGTGTGTCGGATAACGTAATCAAGGTAAGGGAGCAAAAACAGAGTGAGGGAAGTGAGAAAGGCAGGTGCAGCCGGGCAAACCTGACAATTTCAGTCACTATTTAGTGCAATGGTGTTCAGTAGTTTTAGATTAGGAGACTTTTTCCAGCATGGTTTTGTAGCAGGGCCAAATCAAAGATGGACATAAAAATATTTATTTTAAAGAATAGCGGTGCAGTGTTTTATTACTGAATGCTTATTAGTTAATCTTTTTATTTTTTTCCTTATTCAGGGTTCACCAGGTTTTCCAGGAGCGGACGGTAAACCTGTAAGATTATTTCTTTTTCTGTTCACTGTGTAATGACATACTGGCAACTTCTTTTGAATACAAAATGACACATTGGAGCTCTGTGAACTGTGGTTTCAAAATATACTGAATTTGTGATACAAAATGAAACTTTCACTAAACAAAATATAGACTGATTTTTTATAAAAGAAAACCTAAAAACAGGAGAACCATTGTTGACTGGTACATACCGTCCAACTTGCCTGCTTACTTTGCTCATTTTTTACAGGCTCCTCTCATAAATGTTAGTAATACTCTTGCAATCAGTTGTGTGAAATAATGATATGTAAATTAGTATGGAGTAGAGTTTATTCTGACCTGGGTGTGTTTTATTTCTGCAGGGTATCAGAGGTCCTGGCGGTCCCTATGGTTTGGCTGGTCCAAGAGGACCTGACGGCTTCCCTGTACGTCGACTAATTTACCTGTTTCTCCTCTTCACTGGTCCCTTACACTACATTAAATGTTACTACATGTTTATGCTGTTTGTGTACTTTTCATGTTTTAAGCTGTAGCTACAGGCACTGTATATAAAACTAATGATTTAAAAATTGCAGGTTTACTTCATAATCTGTCCTCAGAGTGAGGATGAATATACCATGAAACCAGCTTAATATATAATACTTAATTATTACATGAAGTGTAAGTGTTAATGAATTCTTATAGTTTTAATTCTAAGTATAGTGAGTCCTTTTTATTCATTTTAATTTGCATTACACCATAGCCTCAAACTGTTTATGAATAATATAATGTTATTTCATGATAAAGTTATGCTAATTTTACAGTATTGGTTGCATTTTTTTAAATTATAATTGCCAGTAAATATGTGAAAGATTCAGATTACCTCTGCACATTTTATGCTTTTGGGCAATTTATAACATTTTAATAAGTTAACTATCAAACTATTACAGACTCTATTAGTTTTTATGTCTGTTTTAAAGCTGGAAGCATTTGCGAATATTATTTTGTTGCTGCTGAAACTGAGTCTGATTCTGTCATCTCATCTGTGTGTAGGGTCCACCTGGTCCTCCCGGCCCCCCGGGGCCCATGGTAGGTCAAATAATAGAGTATAATGATTTATCATATGCTATAAACAAGATGATCGCCTCAGTTTTACCATTTAAAAGTTATTGTTCCTCCAAGTGCCTTTTGTTAACCCTTGCTGTTTCTAGGGGTCCCGCAGTGATGGACATCAAGGAGAGAAAGGAACCAAGGTAAGACGTCATGTAAACTTAGATGTCTGCAGTGATCAGTGCACAGTGGTGTATTTCAATCATGTTAAAAGTCACTTGCACATCATGCATTGTGCTACACAGATGTAGTGATAGCAAACTTCAGTAATGGCAGAATTTGTCCTGCATGAAATCTCAAAGCTATTGCATGCAGTATTATTTTAGACAGTATTGTACCTCAGGGAGGTCCGTGCCTGTTTCAGCATGACAATGTCCGCTTGTACAGATATAGTACAAGGCCGGGTCCTAAAAGAAATGGGTTTTCACTTGTGGAAGAGTGTTCAGTACTGAGCCCTGACTGACTTCAAGCCCATCCAGCTCCTTGGGGATGAAATGAACCTGATCAATCAGCCCGGCCTTGTCAATCCGCATCAGTTTTGGACCTCTCTAATGCTCTTGTGGTTGAATGAGGGCAAATTCCTGCAGCTGTAATATGGTGGAAACCTAAAGGAGTTGCAGCGGTTATAAAAGCAGATTAACATCCATGATGTTGAGATGGCATGTTCAGCAGTTTATGGGAGTAATATCCACAGTGTCCACATACTTTTGGCCGTGTAGTCTATTTTTTTGTCTTGCTCTCTGGTCTTTGAACACTTATCTTCACTGTTTTCATTATCATTTGCCGTTTTGTTGTTTTTTTTTGTTTGTTTTTTTGGTGGTCATTTCTGCCCATTCCTCTTTTTATCTGTCCTCACCACTTCAATCTTTTCCCTGTTTGTCCTGAACCCTTGCACCCCTCCTAATGATGTGCTGCGTGTATTTCGACCTCCAGGGTGACGTGGGTCTTCCCGGACCTAGTGGATCTCCGGGCGACGAGTCAAGAGGCGGGCAAACCCTCATTATCAACAAGGGAGATAAGGTAACACAGCAAAAGGCAGGGAAGCGACAGAAGTCTTAGCACTTACACACACAACACTCTCACACGGACGTGGTGGGGTTTAGTTATAAAAGTGGTCAAAAGAAGGTCAGAAACAAAGCAGGCATCCAGATATAAAGTTTTAATTCCATACTATAATACTGCTCATAGTTTCAATGATGTCATTGTCACGTTCACCTTCGTTCTCTCTCTCTCTCAAAGGGTGAACCTGGCCCAAAAGGATTCCGAGGATTCCCCGGCAATCCTGGCCCACCTGTAAGTTTTCTCTTTTTTCCCAGAGCCAATCATTTTCAGTCTCATTTCTATGCAGGCAATTAGAAATACAGTCAGTTTTCAGTCAATAACATATTATGAAATATGCAAAAACAAAACAAAAAAGAACAGAGAGAGAGGCTCTGCTTGACAAAATCAGAACTGTTGTTAAAACTGTTTAGAGATCGATCAGATAAAATCTGGGCTACTTCTCATGTAATTGCAGGGACCTTTTGCCTATCGTGGTGAAACTGGAGAGAAGGGCATCCCTGGATACCCCGGGCCAAGAGTAAGAGCTAATGTCTGATCGTACTTTAATAATGTTTTTACATTTGAGAGAAGTATGTATGAATCCTCCCCTAACCTTAGCATACTGGAAATTCCTTACCAATGCTTTCTGACTTCTCTTGTCATATCTGTAGAGCTACTGCCTTCACTCTTCTCACATGATGATATTTGTGGTTATCATTGTTTCTTGGCTTCATCTGTGGTCAAAAATGTCTCCCACTTTTCCTTATCTTCTGTGGTGGATGTTTGTGTTTCCAACAAAAGGGCCCTCCTGGTTTTAACGGACCTCCTGGCATTCCAGGACAAACGGTAGGCTATGTACTAGTGTAGACAAAATATTCAGGGAAAATTACATAGAACACAATACATTTTACTACCAGCCATTATGGCATTTCTCCACATTGCCGTCAAAAATGTTCGGTTCAGGTATCGGAGGATCTGGGCGGGGACTGGTAGAACGAGTGGAAGATTGATTTTGTTGGGACAGTATGATGGAGGTGAGTTGTGCTACTTGTTGTGTTAGCGTCGACAGGTCATGTTGCTGCTGCTCCAGTGCCTGAGCCAGTTGAGCATTTGACGGTGAACTACTTGCACCGGAGTCAGCAGGGTCTATGGTGGCCAGTTCTTTCTGTTAGATCCGCTCGGACACAGAGGTGAGCGAGTCAAAAAAAGGACGGACCCAGGTGGCTGACTTCAGTGCAAGTAGTGCTCAGTTTATTTACAGTGATATCTTACAAGGAAGTGAATAACCAGGTTGAAGTGGGACCGGGTGTCGAGCCGCAGAAGGTGAATAACAGTCAGTGGTGGAATGATGAGGGAAAGGCCGGGCTGCGGACGCTGGGACTCACTCCTGGGCTGGTCGTGGTGGAAAGTTGCTGAGGAGACAGAGTTAGTACATGCAGTTAATGGGAGACTGTGCATCGACCTGCGTGGTGGAGATGGTGCGGGTAGAGGAGGTCCGTGATCCGGAGAAGCGACAGAGGCGAGGAGGCTGAGACAATAGGGCACAAGACTGGAACGGGGCTAAGGCGACAAAACGTGAAATACAATGTATAAAGCTAAGAACAATGAGAAACAAACGAGCCTGATGATACTAGAAAGAACTGGCAGGGGAGTGAACGTAGAGCAGGGAATAAATAGGGAGAACTAATCAGGTGCAGCTGGTGGTAATCAGGGGATATGAAGCAGGTGTGTCGGATAACGTAATCAAGGTAAGGGAGCAAAAACAGAGTGAGGGAAGTGAGAAAGGCAGGTCCAGCCGGGCAAACCTGACATGTTCATGTGCTGCAGGTGTGCACGGTCACCGGGAAGATGCATGCAGGAAATTACGTATTTTTGGTAACTTTAGGGAGGTTAGTTTATTTTATTTTAGCTTCGTTTCATCTTCGTCATGAAAAAACTGTCACTGACAAAATAGGCCATATTGTCTAGCCACCTCAGTTTTAGGAAAAATTAGGGAAACATTTTTGTTTATTACAGCTGGCCTACTTTTAATCCCCATTTATATTGATATTATTGTATTTAAATTCGGGAATGCAACAACAAGTCAAGTGCTTTTTCCTAATAGGTTACTTCGTAACAAACTTCTGGATGTTTACAGTGGACATTTGGGTTAACAGTTCAATTGTTCAGCATTATTTTTCTCCTTTTTGTCAAAGCTAGAGATTTAAAGCCTGTCTGATCATGTTATTGCTCATCTCATCTGACTTATCTTTAGTAGCCTATTTTATCACTGCAGTTCCATGAAAGCACATCTTTGCAAGTTACATTACCAGTTTAACTACTTGAACTACCTAGGAGCTACTGTAAAACGTAGTTAAACTACTAGTTTAATTACATCACTACTACTGAACACTGCTTATATGGTTTTGGGAGCTGAGACACAACTAGAGAAAATGAGCAAAAGTACAAATAAAATAGCAGCGTTTTACCCAAGCAGCCAGTTTATGAATTACCTAGGACTGTGAAAAACCCTGGCCATACATAAAGCAAAAGAATTTGTTCCTGTTTTCATTTTGTTCCTCTCTGTCCCTCTGTCTTTTGTTTTGTTTGTTGCAATATTCTGCATTTTCACTTTACTCTGTCCCTCTGTCTTTTGTTTTGTTTTTAACCCGTTTGTTCGCACTGTAGTGTGAATGTCAGGACAACATTTCTGCATTTCACCATTTCAGCTCTGGTTCATCTGCTCACACTGACCGTGTTTTTAAGCATCAGGATTAATTCATTTATACCAATAAAGTAACAGGATTAAAACATGATTAAGGAAATTTCTATAAAAACAAAGGAAAGATTTGCAAATGCTGACTAGTTTTTCATAACCACATCATGTCTGAGACCTCTGGTTCTCAGTGGCTTTTAAAAACTCAAAGAATAAAACTAGATTCTGTAGGTGCTCTCAGCCGAGCAGCTAAAAGTAGAGGTAGCCATTACAGAAAAGCATAGACAACCCATTGTGTGCAACCATGAGCAATTTACAAAATTACATTCTTATAGAATATGAAATTATCCACAGTGTATTTTTAGAGCCTGAGCAATTATCTGGCCAAGAACAGTCACGGGACCACCATGCATTCAAAGCTGGCATTCGCTCTCGGTGTGACACCAGCAAGAACCGTTGGGTTCATCAAGCGCTGTCAGGTCATTTAGTCACCGTGTAGCTCAATTAACAATCAATTTCAAATTAGTGATGCAAGGCCACAGTGCTCTAGGGAGTACAGTTGGAAATACCTATATCCCTGCTGTTTGTGTACTCACATGTGTCATGAAACTGTGACCTAAAACTACCCACAGCTGAATCTGCATGCTTCCTCTGGGCCTGCTGTACATGCAGCTCCCACTACAACGTTTCATGTAGCTGTCCATCATCAGAGACTGTTAATAAACTGCTTGCTTCCCCTGAGGGTGCAGGGTGCTTTTTGTTTCTGTGTTATGCTGTTCAGCTAAGAAATATAATACCTTTTGGTGTGAGTTTGGGGGTGTCATTGAGTAATCAAATCAAAGTCATTCCCTCACATTACTACAATAATTTGTGCTCTCATTATGCCCTCCTTATCTTATATCAGTCAGTGACACTTACATCAAAAAATTGCCAGCTCTTTACAGGAGACTCAAAAATCATAGTAGCAACAGCAGTAGGATACAGAATCAGATCCTACTGTAAATATACAAGAATAGAGCTTAGCAAGATAACATAACAATAGCAAAGCTTCAGTGACATATAAAGGAAGGTGGGGTGAAGGAGGGAGTCGCATTACCTTTTCTTTCACCTTTACAGTGAGCTTGCTGCAGAGTGTAAATCTGTCTAATGAACCTGTAAGACAATCTGACTGGAAACCCGTGATTGGTGGACCAAACCGATGAGCTCACACTCAGAGGGAAACCTTGATCCTTTGGGATCTATTCTCATTTATTTGCCAGGGGAATATAAGAAACCAAACACACATACAGTACACACGTACACACACTTGTGGGAATAATGTATTCACAGGAGCATTTTCTTCACCATTGATCTGAATTCATAAACAAAGCAACTATTCTTGGTAATAGCAAAAATCAACCTAATGACCATCTGGCAAACACAGATGGAGAGCTGCAATATATGGTATCAGACACACAGGAATGGTGTAGGAGGGCTTTGGCAAACTATAAGTCAGTTAGCATGTTGCAAACATGAGTTGTGCCCTAAAGAGCACAGCTCTATTTTCATCAGGTTTGTGGGAATAAATGAAGCTATGAAAACATTTTAATTAAATGAAAAGTGGAGACACAAACCACATCATAACATCATAAAATGTTATAGATTTAGAACATGATTACTATTTCAAAAAAGTTTTAAATGGGGTTTTTTTGTAATATTAAAGTCCCTTCACTAAACTTTGATTTACTGAAAAAGTTTTTTTTCCCTACTATGTAACACCTTTCACAGCTCTATTCCTATTTAAATATTCCTGAGTTACTCGTGTGATGTGAGTCCTGTCAGCAAAGGTCCCGTCAAACCTTAAAAGCCAGCAAAGCAAAACTCTTCATTTCAAGGAAGAGGCTCTCCATGGTGTCATGACATGATGAAGACATCCGCTTTAAAAATGCATAACACTTCTTTGCAGCAGCCATGCCAGTGGAATTGTCTTGTACAGAAACTCTTGGACACACACTGTCCTTGCCTTGTCATGTCAGCAGTCTGAACTAAGAGCAACCCTTATTTCATTCATGACAGATGAAAGTCGTACATGTAACTGAACAAAAAAACAGAAACCGTTAGTCACAAAGAGAGTCCAGCTAGTGAAAGACAATGGCACCGGCTCAAAATACAAATGGACACCAACAAATCCTCCAATCCCTTCTTTTTCCCACCACAGGAAAAAAGCCCAGGGCCTTTCACACACACAAACATAAACAGAACTCAAAATCAGTCTAAGAGATCCAAATGGTTCAACCTGTCACAGTGTGTTATAATCAATATACTGTTGCATACAGTTGAAGAATGTAAATTCACTGATGTTTCGTGCTGTTGTCGTGGACTTTTTTTCTGCTTTTTGAATTATATCATCCCAATCATGACAGTTTAATTACTGAACATAATCCACAGAGATGTTATGTAGGTCCTGTGGTTTAAGCATAAATAAAAATGGCTACTGTTTACAGTATTGCAACATAAAAATGCATTTCTACTTTGATTTACTAATGAAATGTCTTCACACAGTTTTTCTGCACATTGAAAGCCACTGTACTGGAGTCAAACTCCTTGTTTCACATACAGTACTTAATTAATAAATCTGATTCTGAGAATGACATGGCTATATCAAAGTCACTCACCTGAAATGATTGAATAAACGTACACCAGAAAGAAAAGTGTCTGCCACATGTTATAAATGACAAACCTGAATCTAAAAGAAGCCTCCAGATGAGCTGCTCTTTTGATAAGTGGCACCCTACTTCCCCAGCACCTAGTCTTAATCATCTAACCCAAATACAGTTCAAAATGCAACCGATGACATTTCTGCATCATCAACATCACTCTGCTCCTTACATGCCCATGATTCACTCATGGTCCCTTCATTTGCTTCTCTGATTAAAGGTACAACCAACCCCAAAACCTCAAAGCCCCAAACCTCTGTGAACTGAGCACATCAGATGTATACCCCAGATGCTTGGCCAAGTGCTGTGGAGCCTGTGGACTCATCAGGTCCTGGTTTAATATGTACTTAAAAGACCTTGGGACCGGGCGGAAGCTTGCGTTCTCTCTCCTCCAAATATCTGCCCATCACTTATTCATTCACTCTCCCTGGATGGCTGCTGCCGCCATCATCTGAGGACCCCATCGTCTGAAGTTCTGTGCCGCTGTTGCTCACACACACACACACACACATGCACTTTGCAAACTGTCCCTAAGGTCTTTTAATTTTTGAGAGTCTATTTTTAGTGACAAAAATAATTGAGGTGGAAAGTTCCATCTGTCCAACACTCTTGTTCCAGCTGCTCCGTTTTAGCAGCACGCAGAAACTGAAGGAAAAATAAAATAAAATAAAATAAAACACTACTTAGCTAAAACTGAGACAAATGGGATTGTTTAATTCATAAGCATTCTGCATTGGCACAAAGAGAGACATGTTCTAAGTTAGATGCTAGGGTGCATAACATAAAAAAAAAACAGTGCACGTTCACCTGTGGTTACATTACCCGTAACCTGTTTTATAGTTAAAATGGCCTGCTGATCTGGGCTCCTGTCTCCGCTGCTTTAACATGTTTTTCTCTTTTCAAAGCTCTTGTCGCTCGGTTCTTTCCCGTCCCTCATTATCTTTAAGTAGTTGCAAAATAATCTAACTAACAAAACAAAGCAGCATTGAAAAGCCCATCGAAAGATCCAAGTAAACACAGTTTTGTAAATGTTTTTATTGGGTGCTCAGTCCTTTGTAATATACTGTAGTTATTGAAAATAGAGCATGAAATAATGAATGTATGTATGCCCCACAAATTATTCGAATAATTTGTGGGGCATAAAAATAACAACAACAACAACAATAATAATAATAATTTTTCCATTATGCTATATTATAGAGCATTTTCTACCTTGGTAGCTGTGTTTTTTTAATCAACAAAACCATCATTACTACCATGGTGAACTCAGTGCAACTGTGTTGCATGAAACATATTTGCGTGAAGAACTGAAATTAAATCAGCAAACTGAGGAAAGAAAAACATGTCAACAACAAACAGATCTGGGTTGCTTTGCAGTTTTATATGCAAGAGCCTCAAAGGTTAACAAGCTCACAGAGAAGTTCGGCACCGATGCAGACATGAATGCCCTGAATGCCACTGTGCTTAAGAAACATTCCATGATGTCTTTCTTTTTGATGCTTTAGGACTCCACATTGCTTGATGGATTCCTCACTTACAAACATACAAACAGTAAGAGATGGATGCAAGGAGGTTGTTTGAAATGTTCTTTAAGTTCTATTATGCAAACAACCAAAATAAACAGCAGTAGCTGAAAGGTTCAGAGCTAACTGGCTAAACTTGATTTTAATTTCCTGTATTGATTAGACCCCCAGATCAGTCCCTGCCACATTGTTCGTTCTGGTGGTTTATTCAATCAGAGTATCACGGACAGAACAGCTCTGTCTTGATATCGCCAGGGGGTTTCTTTGTGTCACCAGCTGAACCAATCAGTTAAAAGCATGCAGTCACATCTGTTTATCATTCTAACTTTTACATATTTTCTTCCAACACTTTACCCATTGCACGCTCTTTTTCTTCACCATCTAGCTGTGAGATGCCCATTTCTAACTGTGAAGAAAGGATATAATATTCATGTCTAACTAGGGAGGGCTGACGGCTGATGTCCTCTAACTAAAGATTAAAGCAGGAAGGGCCCTGCCATGAACTTGACCATGACTAATGTCTGTCCAAGTCACTTATGAGTTCCACTTTCTCCAGTTGTTGCTCACAGTTTTTTGCTTTTCAAAACTTCTTCCAGCTTCTTTCTGAATAAGTTGGAGCTGCTGAGCTCATACGTGCAGCTCGTTCTCATTGGAAGGTGATTTCTTCACTCATTGCAATAACTGAGGCAATAACTGGGTAGACGTGATCACTTTGGGAGACAAAGAAGGAATGACCACAATCTACTGTTTTCATTTCAAACCATTTTATTAAACAAAAGCACAGATGTAGAAAATCAAATCATGTGTGTGTAACCCCAAGTAAACACTATAGATCCACACACTGCTGAGGTACTGTATACACCTAAATGAGTGAGCAGCAGAGGGAAACATCTATGCAATCACATCCTAATTCACTCTCATACAATCATTCTGTGGAAATCGACAGGCCAACGTATGTGTGCGCCTGCATGACTCATTCAAAATACTTCTGTGTTCTGACATGAGGCTCTAAGGAACTGCCTTGACATTTACTAGTACTTTGCTATTTTTCTGACAAGATGTGTACATTATTTGAAAAAAGGTTGAAGAGGGAACTCATTTATTTTAACTTACTTTTATCTCACAGTCTCAAAATGCATTTATCCACCTATATTCACCAGCCCGTATTTGCATGAATACATTTACTTATGTTGTGCATTTATGAATGGGTGCCATTAATCTTTTCTACAATGTTGCTGAACTTCAGGAAACATACAGAAATACTTACTTAACAAATATGACAAATACACTTGAAATGAAAGGAATATTAATAGGAATATTGTCCGTCCCCCAAAAGTTTTGGATGTCAAATATAAACTGACTGAAATCAGAACTATAAGTCAGTTAGGAGGTAGCAGATTTATATGGTGATTTTCCTTTGGAGTCGCCTGCTTTCCCGTGCCGCCTGGTCACCACGCTTTCGGTAATCGGGTGGGTAAGAAGCGCAACCCTCCACCGTCAGTTTTGTTTCTTTTTCGAAACACAGTCTCCCACTACTGTGAAATGTTTAAACACAGTCTCCCACTACTGTGAAATGTTTGGTGGCTGTGCCCTTATGTTGTTCATGACGCGCACGACAGAGCGCATTATGGATAAGAGACCTGCACAATCAAAGGTGCTTTTGGGAGAGAGAGCATGGCGACTAGTAATGGGGAAAAGTCCTCCTAAATCGGTGCTTTAGTGTTTTGTGAAAATGCCGGGGATTCGTCAGCCTGATCCAAACACAGAGTATTAAGGAGGAGAGGATCAAATGGCTGTGGCATGCGCTCTCGGAGAGAAGAGGTTTAGCTCATTGCACAGTTTAATTCTAAATACATCTGTTTTTGGCAATACTGATGCAGATGTATTGTAATAATGTTTTGTCTGCTTGAGTCAAACCCTGTAAGCGTTCAGGAGCGCCCCTATTATTATTGTTGTTGTAGAAGTAGTTGTTGTTACAGGATTACTGTGTACAAGATGCGTTGAGCTTGCACTTTGGAATAGGTAGGCTAAGTTTCCAAGTGTCAGACAACTTACCCTCCATGCAGAAAACGACCATCCAAGCTATCCATAGGTCCGAGTTATGAAACTTCACCATGATTCGTAACGGTCTGGTGACTCCTTCTCAGTTTTAGCCCGGAGCCTCCTTCGTTAAGAAGTCTGAGCTGCGCTCACAGTTTCTTTAGAGAAAAGTAACGGATCCTTCGAATAGCACAAGGCATGAAAGCAGTCCAGAGTTTTACGCAGCGCACACCAGGGGAATTTACCGAAAGCAACATGAAATGTTCAAATGTGTTGGTAAAAACAACACTGGGAGCATTTTTATCCACCAGGCACTGATCTCTCCTTCTGGTGTTTTTGTTGTTTTTTGTTGTCTGGTGTTATTTTTATTTTTACTACTCCTAGTCTTCCGTTCTTTGGTAGCTGGCAGTCGCCCCAACACTATTGCCTTTCTTAGTAGATTAACGCACGCTTGGAAAACCTCTGAAGGAAAATCCGCCACTATCGCTGAGAGTGACTTAGAAACAGATCAGAAAGTGGCACTTGTCCCGTCCGCTTGGTGAGTCTCTCCAACGCGTCTTGTTGCGCTCCATGGTGTCTCGTCTATTCTGCTGCAGCTGAGCGGACCTATAAGAAAGTCACACAGTGTTGAGAACAACACGACTTCCGAGTGATATTTTTCAAAATAAGAAAATCATGCAAAACTAGCTGAGTTGTAAAATATAAGCAGAAAAGTCGTTTATAGCAGACAATGCAAATTACAGTTCTGACATCATCATTAGCATTAGATGGCAAAAGGTCAAAGGGCCATTCTGTCAGGACTGAACGTGGTTAGTGTTTCTCTGTGAGCTGTCCGCACATTCCTAAATTCAAGAAACAACATTTTCAACAATAAAAGATATGGAAGAAAAACATGCTATTCAGAAAGATATTAGTAAAACAAGCTAAGATAATAGGTCAATACAGCAAACGTTTTGGTACCCTTGGAATACATAGTGTTGCCTTTCTAAGAGAAAAGAAGGAAATCAAACCCCTGTCCTAAACAGGCATTAAAAACAAGACATTCTTTAAATGTTTATTGGATATCATATTGAATAGAACAAATGACACAATAGGTGAGTGGTGGCATGAGCAACAGCATGGGCGCGCTAAAACTGTAGGCCCACAGTAGGTGGGACAGTCTCACCTGAATTTAATGTGCATTTATTTCCTAGGTCAAATCCAGCTGACTTCCTGTTTCAGTCTCAGCGCGCGCGCGTGAGTGGCTTGACGGCGCTCGAGCACTGCTGTTGCTAGGAGACCGCTGACGCCAGTCGAGAGACAGATAAAGACAGACATTTGTGCCCCCCTGTGGTCCATCCACAGAACGACCGGTAGAATAGAATAGAATAGAATAGAATAGAATAGAATAGAATAGAATAGAATAGTGGCGATCCAGTGACTATGTGCATGCTTTCATACGGACCTATGTATAAATAGCATAACATATAACCTTTTATATTATACATAATTACAGTATATTATAAATAATAATTCACCAGGCTGTCACTTTCTGCAGTGAAACACTTTCATTTTCTACCATAATAATAAAATGAATCAGCCTCAATCTACACTGAGTCATTTTCATAATTTGTGATGTAAATAGGAGTGCAGTGTCACCGCAGTGTGCAGCTGGATGTCAGTGGCGACATGAGAAACAGCCGGCCACCCCCGAGATCAACAAGTCTCACGTTTTTGGGAATGCATCCAAATTACACAAAGAAAGTGACACCTCAAAGTGTCACACTCAAAGTGAAATGTGTGATAGGAGGAGTGTCTTATACATCCATCTATCTTTTCATCTTTCTATCCTGTCTTCTGCCCAAAAGCTGCTAGCAGGAATTCATTTACAGTAGCTGTCACTACAGTCAAATCAGAGGACCTTCAAGGATGCCCTGAGGCCATCACTCTCTATGTAGGCCTGCATCTCTCACTCTCTGTTTCTGTCTGAACTTTAATTCATCGCATGCACCCTCAGCTCCTTTATGGAAAATGTCAACTTTTGTGATACTGTATTCTTGGAAGTAATATCCAAGGGAAAGCAACAACCAGCACACCAGGTCAGATCTTAAAACGTCTGAAGCAGTACATGGTGTTTGGAGTTCTTTGTGTCACCCAAGGGCAACTTTATGACTTTATGTTGCACAACAATTAAAGCTTCAGTCTATAGTGATAGGGAAAACTGAAGCTAAACATAAAGGCACAGTACAGTGTGAATGACCTTACTACATGATCACTGGGACACTACATGTATGAGGCTCTATTTGTGCCAAAAACAAACTTTTTTTTAGCAGTACAAGATTTTTTTAAAATCTTTGGTGATATATTCATTTTAATTTAGTCTTTTACTTAAAAAAAGCTATTACAAAAAATGCTCATCACAAGTTCTAAATGTGATGTGCAGTAGTAAGGAAGCATGTAAAAGGAATGAAAGCATGCTGCAGCGAAAGATGTTTTTAGCACAAATGTGACATTTTAACCGGATCAATTCAACAAGGAAATGTTCTTCACTGCTTGCTGCTGTAAACATTTCTTTACAGGTTAAAATAAAGGTCTGAACATGATTCTCCAGCAGCCCCCCAGAACATATGTTGATTTATTATTGATTCCTTACTGAAAGTTCAGAATTTTCCTTTTTTTCTGCACCCCCATAAAATATTCAAAACACCTGAAGGAGATCCTCGACGTTTCCCACTAGTCCTAGCTGGAGTTCACAGTAACTTGAATATCGATGTCAGGTAAACGGCTGGATGATGTATTCCTTGAGTTATTGAAGACACTGCAGAGCGGCTTCACTTTTCACCAGGGATACTTTTTGCTCAGCGGTTCATCCAGGTCCGAGTACGTCTACCTCAGTGGTGGAAAGTAATACTGTTCGCACATGTACTCAATCACTCCAAGTACTCTAAGAACTTGTACTGTACTTCAATACCTCCATTTGATTCTACTTTATACAGTTTTACTAGACTATAGAGGGAAATATTATACCTTGTACTTCAGTACAATATCTCACAGTTATAGGCATTTTACACTGGTTTACACCAATTCCACCTCAACCAGCTGCAACAATGCAGGCTATGTACAAATTAGTAATATTATATAAACCAACAGAACACAGAACTGTGTCATTTTGCATAATGAGCACTTTTACTTGATACTTTAAGTACATTTTGCTGAAAATACATCTGTATTTTTTATTTAAGCATTAGCTCAGTATAAAATAATTTATGTCCAAAAGTGCATTTCATAATTTCACACTTTTCAAAATAAAGCAACTAACACACTTCATTCATTTATTCTTCTTCCTAAAGAGAATGGTTTTGTCTTTTCCTCAAAACATTTTGACTGCAAAATGCTTACAAATGTTCCTCTTACAGACTGTTATAATATTAAACAGCAGCAGTGTATATAGTATAAATCTTGACAAATTTCACATACTTTTTAAACTTCGAACTTTGATTGGCTTTATCAGTGGAACACACAAAACATACAGTTGGTTTGGTTGTTGTCAGAACATTTACTTATAGGAAAGAGCAGATATGTATACAGTGCTGGTATGAATCTGTGACACCAGTGACAAGTCAAGAAGAAAAGCTGCTTCTACTGCACACTCTACCACGCCCACACTCAACAGACAACATTCATGAGAGAGTTCAAAGGGCAGTCCGATCTCACAGGAGGCATCAGTCCTAATGTGACACAAAGGACAATGGTGTTACTGCAGAAAGGACACATGATTTAGTAACAAACAGCTCATTCTGTGTCTTTAGTGTATGAATTATTCTATAAAGGAGCATAACCTCTAACATTCACTGAAATGACATGTAGGAGGACAAATGTTATACTGGTCTAAGAGCAGCGTGTTTACTTTCATGCAAACAATTAGATAACAGCTCTTTTATGAATCACTTGTCTAACCGGTTTCTCCTTTGTCCCACCCCAAGTGGGGCTCCTCCTTCTTTGGCTTTAGTCATTTGCATGTTAAACTAAATGTTCATACAGCACATAGCTTTGGTTCCTCTACATAAAAGCCACAGCAAAATGAAAGGAATTCAACCAAAGCTGATAAGAGTAAACACTCCTCTGAAATTGGCTGCAGTCTAACCAGCTAAGAATGAATCAGTACATCTAGAAGACAGTTGCTTGACAACAGTACATAGACACCGGAGAGGGTGGGTGTGTCAGATCTGATTAAAACTGACTGCACAATAACAGCAGTTGTCAACCTTTGTAAGAAGGTGTAACAGTATGTTAACTGAGCTGCAATTTATGGCTATTAAAACCATCAACCAAAGTTTAATACGGGTGAAAAATGTGCTAAAGACCAAGAAGATGTCGTAAAATAAATTTGGGAAATCAGAATAAAAAGGGAGAATGGCAAAATTGGTCCTACTTCATCAGAAGATGATGAGCTGCCCGATCCTTTCCCCTCCTTGTGCTTTTTCTTATCTTTCTTCTTGCCATCTTTGTCCTTTGACTTGCCCTTTGACTTGTCCTTCTTGTGAGACTCATCCTTCTCACCATGCTTGTCCTTCTTGTGAGACTTATCCTTCTCACCATGCTTGTCCTTCTTGTGAGACTCATCCTTCTCACCATGCTTGTCCTTGCTGTGATCCTAAAAAAAAATCATTTCGCGTTGGACAAAAACATCGATTTTTCAATTAATAGTGATTCTTGTTTGAACAATTCAAATACCAACCCTTGAAATCCCAAGATCGAGTTTTGTATTTTCTCAGTAAACGCAGACAACTGCACTAAATGTTACATGTATACAAAGGTTATGTGTTACAAGTGGTTCAGTTTGAGCTGCATGGTTGTGTAAAATTTCTTATTTATGGAAAATGAGCTGTTACAAGGTACACAAAAATGTTAAGTTATAAAGTATCTTAGATAACAGCTGGTTATATTAACCACACTGTGTCATGAAAGGCTACAAACATGACACTTTGCAAATTGTCTTGAAACGCAGACAACTGCACTAAATGTTACATCTATACAAAGGTTAAGATGTTTAGCTGCTTGGCTATCTCGCTGTATGGGATAACATTTATAGTCTAAATTACACACAATGGTATCACCCTCAGTAGTAGAGTTTTATTATTCCTGCTCAATTGTTTTGCTCATGAACCTAAAAAATATAGATTTGTCATGTTTTAGTAGTTTTTCATTTGCCCAGGACAATAAATTATTGGTCGACAATGTTATAACCAGGAAACTTCTTTACAATTAGCCTATAAACCTCACATAATTGTTTACTCAAGGAAACAACAGTGTTACTCACTTGCTCAATGCAGAAAATATTTAAGTTCCCAAGATTCTTAGAAGCACTTCATGCAACATTGGTATTTATCTGATGTAAATGAATCATCATGAATCCGAATTAATGGAACCAAAATCAAACTGAATCTAGAGGTCAGTATCAATATCCAACCCTATAAAACACTAAAATCAGTAGTAGACTGGTGTAACTTTCATCTAAAAAAGACACTTACCATTTCTACTCCTCAGATCCTGGAAACAAACTGTATGCTTATGAACTACATGAGCATTTTTGGCAGAATGTACACATACCTTATCCTTGCTTTTGTCCTTGTTCTTGCTCCAGGGAAGATTTAGCTCATCCTTGTGGGCCTCCTCCTTCTTCACCGCACCGTCATTGTGTAAAGCTACAAAAGACAGATGAGAACAGGTGTCAAGTTATAATAAAGATGTCATGAGAACGTGAATGTGCTGTAGACAGGTAAAACTGTGAACCTGAGGGGAGCGGCTCCAGTAAATTCCACTGTTAATAACATACGTGCGGGTCATTTTTTGGTGCGTGTTACAAGGGACAGATAAAGTGTTTGTTTGTTTGTTTTTTCCAAAATATAACATAAAAGTAATAAAATCAAACCCGGTTGAGGAATTTATTAAATATCGAGTAATAACATACGTCACATGCAAAGACATGAAACAAAATCATTGACTCGAGTCACATCGGTTGCGCATCAGAGGGTTAAATTACGACTAAAGCTACAATAATAAAATAAAATAACTGTCAAATGTTGGTGGTGTTTTCCATATAATCAAGCTGCTATGTGCAAAACTTGTCCATAAACTGTCTGTTTCTGATCAATTCAGATATGAAAAACCGACCCACATCAACTGGGCTAACACTTAAAGAATTTCTACTAAATACAGTTAATATAATTTTAAGCCTACCGTCTGAAAGATCCATTGTAATGCCTGTTCGTGAAGCTGTCCTGTGATGTTTCCAAACAAACACCCGCAGACACTGACAAGCTGCCTTTATAAACACTCTCACACGCACAAGGAAGCTTGGATTGACCGCACCTAGACCACGTGACCGTGCCTAACCAACCACCGCCCCCGCTGAGATAAACAGCAATGTCATTGTAAATTCATTGAAATCAGGGGAGTTGTTTTTATGTGCAGGCAGAGCTGAGTTAACATGAGGCTATACATCTGGCAATTGGATATAGGATGTGACAATGCAGCCTAAAAATGTGAATAATAATTTCTAACATCAGTGTTTCTTGGAAACCTAGTAGGCCTATATGAGTTTCTTTTGAATGCTAAGGATAGTTCAAGAGTGTGATAGTTATTGCACAGCAGGTAAGATGAACATGCAACATGTTATTGTCTACAGGCAAGAAAATTACATGAACATTAATAACTTCAACTCAACACAACTAAGTAAAATGACTGAAAAATATTAAAATGTGTGTCTATTTTCCCTTTAATTAGTACCAAATAATTTGATAGGTTGTTCTAAGCATCTGGCAGATCTTGCCCGTTTTCCTGTGAATTTTGCTGTTTTAGTGTGTTTCTCTTTCTTCATACAAATTAACTCCAGACTGACACCCTGATGCTATGCCCATGACTGTGTATTTGGGTTTTGTTTCTGCAGTCAAATATTCAAATTCAGATTCTGAACACTTTATTATTTATTATTAATCCCAAAGGGGCAATTCAATTACACAGACCACTCATTAAGAGAAATAACACAAACATCAACATAATGAAACAACAACAACCAAGTGAACAAGAAAATTCAAACATCAACATAATGAAACAACAACAGCAACCAAGTGAACAAGAAAACATATTCGAGAAACGTTGGTACTGCAATCAAAACAAATTTCCTTGCAACCAAAAAGTTTTGGATGTCAAATATAAACTGACTGAAATCAGAACTATTTCGCTTTGCTGTCAGATGTCTTCTTTGACGACAGAGTAAAGAAACAAAACAACCCCCATAGATGTGGAGGCCATATCATTTGTTGCACTACTCATTGTTCTTGTTTCTGAAAAAAGTTTATCACTCTGGTTGTATATGTGGAGTCATTGTCTCGCTGGATGATGAATCTGGGACCGATCAGTCACGTCTTTAATGCAACTGCATACAATTGTTAAGGATCTTAACAATCAATCATATTTGTTGATTCCCCAAATCAAGCAATTAAATGTTTTTTCATGTGATTGCAAACTGATATATTATATACTGTATATATATGATCCCCAGTTTTCATGATATAATTCAACCTGAAAACTTTTACCCAGTTACCCCTCTGACCAGAAAATAAGCCAAAACATTCATATTTTGTATGATGAGTGATCTTATGTTTCTTGCACAAAAAAATGGTACTTAGAGCATCATTGGAGCATCATCACATTCAACATCAATGCTTTTTAAAAAATCAGTAATACTTTTGACCTAGGACATCTCATTATAGCTAAGACTTGGAGCCTCTCAGTAGGTCAGTAGAGGTGAGGTGGGTAGTGGAATGGGTTCCCTTTGGAGTCCCCATCAGGAACTCCATAGGGCTGACAGGTCTCCGAATGGGGGCCCTGTCTCCCACAAACAGTGATGAGACAGAGACAGAGGGTTTGGAAACAGTTAAAGGATCCAGCTTCACAACAGGTTTGGAGGGGAGAGACATAAAGGAGACAACAGAAGCACCACCAGGCTTAGAGCTGCTTCCACTGGCAGTGAAAAAAGTGCTGCTACCTGAGCTCCTAACTTCCCCTTTTGGCTCACCACCTGGCTCACCATCAGGGCTTTCCTGAAATAAAAATCAACATCACCACCCCACATCAAGGATACTGTAAATAGAAAACAAAGGCTAAACTTGCTGAAGGCGAATAGGTCGCTTGTGAGGACACATTAGCTCAAAGTTCAAAGTGTTTACTTTGTCATATGTACAGTTAGGAAACGTGTTTCCCTGTACAATGAAATTCTTACTTTGCCGTCCACATGAATGCCACAAAATACAAATGAAATATAAAGTAGATAAATAAGTAACAAAATCTAAGGCACTTTAAGCAGCAACAGATGCAGCAATATGGCAGTGGTGCTCTTAGCTTTAGGAAATTTTAGCTTGACCCAAATATGAATTAATTCACATAAAAACAAACTTACAGATTTTTTCTTCTTGTCAGTTTCACTTTCGGATGAGCCTGATTTCTGAAAGACAAAAAGGGAGCCGATAAGATTTCCTTATTTAATTTTACAAGAGACATAACCAACATATCCTTGATAAGGTACTTTACCTTTTTCTTCTTCTTCTTGTCCTTCTTGTCCTTTTTATTTTCCTTATCACTGTCACTATCAGATGAACTAGAACTTGAGTCCTGCTCAAAACGGATGTAACTGTCAATAACTTTTTTTTTTTTTAAAGAAAATGTGCATTAAGATGTTTTATTTATTATCCACTAAATTACCTTCTTTTTGTCCTTCTTTTTCTTCTTCTTTTTCTTCTTGTCATCATCACTGCTAGAAGAACTTGAGTCCTTGGATGTAAATATGGAAATTGTGTTACTGTATTACTTTTTCTTTCTGAAGAGACCTTCTCTTTCAATAAAACTATACAATATACATACAACACATCTACACTGCTTTACCTTTTTCTTGTCTTTCTTTTTCTTCTTCTTCTTCTTCTTATCCTTTTTCTTCTTCTTTTTCTTCTTCTCATCATCACTTGAAGAATCACTGGATGAATCAGAAGAGGAATCCTAGACACAGAAGTGATATTCAAATTTCATTCATACAGTAGTAATTTCACAGTGGTCATGTTTCCTTCTGTTACTTTAATACTTTTGTTAGCAGTCATGTTGCCTAAATAACTAGTGAGAGTTCACATTTTAACCCATTATACCAGACAACCCCGTGAATACTGACAGTGTGATCCACTTATTTCATTCCACTTTCTTACATTGACCAAAAAGCATCAATAATGGGTTATTTTTGCAGGAAACCTCACATATAAATCATTTTCAGTGACCAAAAACTACCAAAAACCTGGAATGGAAAACAAAAGATGAGGTGTTCCTGCCTTCTTTTTCTTCTTTTTCTTGTCCTTCTTCTTCTTCTTCTTCTTATCTTTCTTTTTCTTCTTTTTCTAAAGTTAAAAAAACACACCCATGATGACTGTGCAGCCATTCTGTTTTTTTTTTTTGTTTTTTTTTTGGCAAACTCAAGTATAGGTGAATTTTATTTGTGTCTCACCTTATCATCGTCACTATCAGAGGAAGAGGAGGATGAGGAAGAGGAGGAGCTATCATCAGAAGAGCAGGACTTCTAAAAACATTATCAGTATGTCAGTCATAGAAACCAACAGGAATCTCGGTGCAAAGCTGAGTTAAATAACTACATTTCATTTCCACAGGTTAAACACACAGCAGAGCACAGAAATATGAACCATCACTACAAAACAGCATATCAAATGTATACACATATTTTCACCTTCTTCTTTTTCTTTTTCTTCTTCTTCTTCTTCTTCTTTTTCTTCTTGTCATCTTCACTATCAGAGGAGGAGGAAGAGCTGGAATCCTGCAGAAAGAGACCACCAATAATGATTTAATATCAGTACCATACTGAACCACTGAAAAAGAGCATGAGTACAAAAAACTGAATATACAGAAATGCTGTGAAGACAAACCTTATCCTTCTTCTTCATCATCTTTTTCTTCTTTTTCTTCTTCTTCTTGTCATCTTCACTATCTGAGGAGGAGCTATCAGATGAAGATGAGGAGGAGCTTGATGAGTCCTAGGGATCAAACCAAACACATATTTAGATCTACAAACATTTTAGTTGTATTAGACAAAAATATTCACATTTCAAAAGTGAATGTTTTTTAATTAGCGTGAATTTAGATTTTGAATTTCCTGTAATGTAACATTATGTCATAAATATTGCACCAGTGCATCATGGTAATAATGCACAATAAACATTGTAACATTCATCACAAAAGTTACATTATTCATTTAGTTTAATGAGAGTAGATGACCTTTTTCTTCTTCTTCAACTTCTTCTTCTTCTCCTTTTCTTTGCCTCCTTCTCCCTCATCACCACTTAGACAGGCAGATTTGGTACCATTACGGAACGCCTCTGCTCCCTCTGCAGGGCAGGGACCAGTGCAATCAAACCAATAACACTTATACATGCAACCTTTTATTGTTTATGAGCCAGAAGAGTAGCACACATACCAGCCAGTGCAGAAGACAGTTCACCTTCTTTAAAATCTTTGGCCTTGGCCTGACAAAAAAAAGCAATAATTTTTGTCTGTGTGTGTTTGTGCATATATGTATAGCCTGCATATAGCATGTGTGAGTATTTCACCTTGTCATCATCTTCATCTTTCTTTTTATATCCAACCCCACTTGGTCCTGCAAACTCACCGCCTGCAGAAATGGATCAAGTCCAACACTACTGCATCAACCTCATGAACAAATGAGCTTGCAGCGATGACTGGTGATTTGATTGCCATGTGTTATTCTGTCTTTTTCAGTCACCAAAAAAGAGGAAACACTCACCAGCTGCTGACAGAGCAGTAGCACTGCTGAGTTCAGTCTGCTTTTCATCCTGTGAAAAAGCCCACATACCGTTGTGCCATCTGATTTGTTCTTGAACACAAATGTTAATATAAAGGTTTGTACAGCCTAAGAAATTTATCCTAGAGACAGGTGCAGAAAAAAAAGAAACTGTGGCATGACTCAGCATTTCTACAGTAAGGAAATGCCCAGTCAGGTTCACATGACGAGCAGCCCAACCAGAAAACCTACTGGGTAGGCAAGAAGAAGAAATTCACCTTCTTCTTATCCTTCTTCTTCTTCTTCTTCTTTTTCTTGTCCTTCTTCTTTTTCTTTTTCTTATCTTTATCACTGTCAGAAGATGAGGATGAAGATGAAGAGCTGGAATCCTTTATCAATAAAAACATTAGTTTCAGTCTTATTCTGGAGCACATTTGTAGAAAAAACAAAAAATATTATTGAATTTACAAAGTTTACCTTCTTATGACTAACATAACTAGTTTCTTTGATTAGGTTATTTGAAAATGTAGATGTATGACTGTATATTTTCCGAGGGCCACAAGCTAATATTCTTTGATCTAGCATGAAATTTGTTCTTCATACTGCAAGTGTTGCTTGAGTTTTGAGCTCTTCAGATTGTTTTTGCAGTAGGTGAAGTTGTGCAAATTCCTATTACTGTGCGCTTTCAGCAAAATTGTTCCCGTGTTAATCAGTAAAGCAACACTTTTACACTATGATTTGAACAAATTACAAAACATCCATGTTGCTTTACCTTTTTCTTGTGTTTCTTTTTCTTCTTCTTCTTCTTCTTCTTCTTGTCGTCCTCGCTGTCAGAAGATGAAGAGGATGAAGAGGAGCTGGATTCCTGCAAAATAAGAAGAAATCAATCAATCAATATATCTGTTTTGATTATTTGTACCCACCCAGAGGTTGAATAATATAAATTACATGGATAGCTTGTTACATCTTACCTTCTTCTTCTTCTTTTTCTTCTTCTTTTTCTTCTTCTTCTTCTTGTCATCCTCACTGTCAGAAGATGATGAAGAGGAGCTGGATTCCTGCAAAACAAGAAGAAACAAATCAGTCAATATATCAATATATCTGTCTTGATTATCTGTACACACACACAGAGGTGGAACAGTATAAATTAGATAGACAGCTTGTTATATCTTACCTTCTTCTTCTTCTTCTTCTTTTTCTTCTTCTTTTTCTTCTTCTTTTCATCTTCACTGTCAGATGACGAACTGTCAGATGAGGAAGATGATGATTCCTGGGAGAGCGGAAGTACATGAAGTATGCCAGTTATTAATTACTAATGTTTGTTGTTTTCATTGCATTTACTCAAATTGCAATAAAATTATACTCTATTTTTTCATAATCTGCTGTATTATAATCCAATTTTGCATGCCTTCTTTTTCTTCTTCTTCTTCTTCTTGTCCTTCTTCTTCTTCTTCTTCTTCTTGTCATCCTCCTCATCTGATGAGTCCAAAGTCTGAGGCAAAAAAATAAATAAATCAAATTCTATGTTAAAAAGTTCAACAGCAACACCATGTTTAAAACAAAAGGTCATTTGTTTTCAACCCTCACATGGATCATCTTCAGACCTTCTGCAGGCAGCTGTTCCATTTGGCTATTGGGGTCTGAAAACATTAAATACATTCAATTGTAAAGCAAAGACAAAATAATTACACGCATTGTCAGTTGAGAGACATGTTTATATCAGATCACATAACATCACTGCTGCAAACAAAAGGGGATTTATAGACAATAATGCAATTCTAAATATTGTTCAGTTTGTTAATTCACATAAGCTCATCTGAATTCTAAAGTAAGTTTTAAAATAAAGGAAAGAAGGAAGGGAATACATTTATGAATACAGAAATGAATGAAATTCATCACTGAGTAATGAAGTTGTCATTTGAACACAGTGCTTTATAGACACCTGTTGAACATGTAGGTGAAAATAAATATCATAATGTGCATCAAATTCTGAATGACAACCCAACTGGTGGTCCACTCTTTTATGTGTAAATATATATTTAAACAATCAAACCATAAATGTGTAAATCTGAGTATCAGAGAGGGCTGGGAGACTTGAAATCAATTCTGCCAGTGCGCCTTTGAGTATGAGGCTCTAAAATGTGACCTATACTCTGAAAAAGAAGCCTTTACATCCTCTGTGAAGGACAAATATTAAAAAAAAAAAGTTCTACACAACTTATTTCAGTTATATTTATCTAAGGGCAGGTTTGAAAATAATAATATAGGTAAAAACAAAACAAGAACCTTAGAAATATGTTTTCAGGTTTTTTTTACTATACATATGTATCACTTGGTAATACTGTATGATATGCACCAATTGCTTTTGCAAAGGGGAATGCACAGGGCCTAGAAATGCACTTGATATCAGCAGTCATCTGCAAACATAAAACAGTTTCATGTTGCTAATGGGAAATGCTGTTTACTTACCAGTGTGGGATATGGCAACATTGTCCCAGACATAAACCTTCTCCTCATCCTTCTGCTTCTTTTCCTTTTTCTTCTTTTTCTTCTTCTTGTCATCCTGAACATTGATTTTTTTTTTTATAACAGCATGTTGCTTTAAAAAAAAATGCTGTATGTTTGCTTCCACATGAAGCTTGTCTACAAACTTCCTTAATAAAGAATATATACAGATAGCCATCAGAATCAGAGTTGTGTGTGCCTGAGTAGTTATATCTTTCTATCGGATTAATGTTTTACAATATGGTTTCATCACAGTGACATGATAAGCTGCACCTACTGTGGACATGCAGCCAAAGCTAACAAACAAAAACTGATATGCAGAGCCTGTGCACAACCGCACTCCATACTGGATACATACACACTCAGTACTACTACTACCACTACAGCACAACACACGCCCACGTGTTTAATATCTAGGGTGTTCCCATTCCAATTAAAGTGACATATGTCAAATATGACTTCATTTACATGACTTGCTGTGGTAGATAAGGTGTTTCAGTCATTGTGGGTGTGAGGGTGTTCCCCTGCTGTCAGATACAGCCTGATATCAGATCCAGGATACTTGAGCCTCTGCCTTGTGCCCAGGATGAACTGCATTTCACTGTTATGTGCACTTACATTTGACTTGTTCTGCTCACTGCTATTGCTTGTTTACATGAGATGAGTCACTTTAGTTTTCAGCCTCTGGATTTTCCACCCATCCCCCTCAGAAAGTGTACAAAACATCATGCTATCATGTGACTGCTGTCAGTTGATCTAAAATGTTACCAAACTAGATAAAAGGTGAAATGTTTTTGATACTCTGTGCTCTTTGCTATGCAGTTATTTCAAAGGTGAAACTGCTGATAAAACAGGCCTGGGGAGGGTTGATGTGTTTATCACCCATCTTGTCAAAAGACATAATAAAAGCTCAGTTTTTATGCATTTAAATATAGTGAATTTGATACCAAGCGCTTCCTAAATATTCCCCTAATATTCCCTGTATTGCCAGCTCTGACAAATGGTAGTAACATAAGTAGAAGGGACAGTGAGCTGATGTGAAACTCTTTGTGCTTGTGGCCAAGTGCTAAATTTAACAATGCTGCAGGAAAGATTTCTCAAAAATTGACATAAAAAAAAAATTACACTGTAAACTCACCAGATTTACAGATATTTGCCTTAAATCTGAAAGCAGTGAATCAAGCATCCAAGCCTCTCAAAATGATCAGTTTAAAAAGAATATGCATGAGGAGGTGTCAGGCAAGGCTCTGTGGTATGGGAAGGCATGTGATAACAAAAATGCATGACATGCGAGAGCAAGTCAGGAGCTGCATGGAACTAATATAGCTTGGAGTCCTTGATCAGCACCTACCTCACTGTCACTATCTGAGGAGGAAGAAGAAAAGGAGGAGGAAGATGAGGATGTTGAGGATGAACTGGAATCCTGTGGAAAAAGAGCAGAGAAAGGTTATTGCCCAACTTTTCTACATACTGAACAGGATTATTTATATAAGTGACAAATGAGAATATAAATGAATGAGTCACTACAACACAATGAAGTCAGATACCAGTACACCCAGCCGGACAAAGGAGGGGCTCTTCAGGCACTTAGCAATGCACAGTGGAAATTTCACAAGCAACCATTTTACCAAAAAGTCACACAGGAGCACACATACACACTCCTCAATCCAGCAATGTCATGAGCCAAGCAAATTGCACAATTTCAATCCTGTTCTGCTTGTGGCCAGTATAACCAGCAGGACAAGGGTGAGGCTTTTCTAACACTTGGCATTGTACAGTGCAAACTACACAAGCAACCATTTTACCAAAAGATCACACAGGAAAACACATACACACTCCTCAATCCAGCAATGGCATGAGCCAAGCAAACTGCACAATTTCATTCCTGTTTTCCTGAGACACATACTTTCTTTTTCCTCTTCTTCAGCTTTTTCTTCTTCTTTCCCTTCTTGCCAATACCCTCATCTTCACTGTCTGAGGAGAGAGAGCTGTCACATGAGCACAGTCCCTGGTGAGAGACAGTCAGGTGGGAATAAATACACACAAACAAGGCTGATGTCATGAAATTATAACAAATATATAATACACATTTTTTAATATTTGGTGCTGAAATAATTTTGATCAGTGCACTCCAATAAGTGCTCTGTATTTTTCAAATATCTCTCCTGCTCACCTGGCCATCTCCTGGTCCTGAGGGGTGTCCCATCTGACCCTTATCTTCCTCCACCTTGCCCAGGTTTTCAGGCTCTGGTACCTCGACAAGGGGCTGCAAATTACCAGGAGAGACCGCTGCTGGCTGCTGGACACCTACAGCAGCTTCTCCACCTGGAGCTAAACAGTACAGAGTAATAAGATTAGAGATGTTTGACCAGAAGGCACCAATTATTCTGATCTCTTGTATAAACAAACTCTATGGAGGATCAGCTGTAGCAACCCATTTTTATCATGCTGGTTGTATCAAAACAACTAAGAGAAATGCATGGACTGCTTTTCCTGATTACACCACTTCCTTATAACAAAAAGCTACATTAAAACACAGAGGCATACAGTATACTGTAAATCAAACCTGAGGGAACCGATCAGAAATTGGGAGCTTGTAGCTTGAATACTTTGTACTTTGCCATAAATATGGTGAATCTACACATTCCAGCAACTCCAAAAAGTGCAGCACCCCAAACAGTAAAAGAAAATAGACTAGGTTCATCATAGAAACCCCTTAATAAAACATTAATAAATAGATGATTTGCTTTGTTTCTGAGATGATTGTTGCCTGTTGACTAAGACATGCAAATAAAAGTATAAACTAAAGCAAACTACTAAAAAAATAATAGTATATAAATGGTAAACCTTTAGGCCGGGTGAACTCCATTTGGATTCAGGCTTCTTTGTGGAGGGACCCAGGTGGCCTCTGACAGAGCCACCTGCGTGTGATTAAGAGGTAAAGGTGTATGGGCCTAGAGTCATATGGGATCAGTGGGGAGTGTCGGTGTTGGCCAAAGATCAAAAAGACGCCCCTTCACAATTTTCAAAGTAAAGGTAACAGTGAAGGAAAAGTGTCAACACTGCAAAAACAGTGTGCACTAAATAATTATGTGGTGAGCTTGCTGTTTTCCTTGATGACATTTTTTAATGTGACAACATTTGACAGCCTGTCTGCTTTGATTTGACTGACTATTTTATACTGTTTGTTTTATTTTGAAAATAATTTTTACACCAACTGTTATTCTGGCTCTACAGCTTCCTAGTGGAATATTTTGGTTTACTTTAAAAGTTACATATGAACGCCTGCAGAGGTCGTTGTTCAGTCATTTTCAAGCTGCAATACTCATCGTGGATACCCATGCAGCCATCACAAGAACCCAACAGTATACCCCATCACACTTACAACCATATCTACATAACTACACATGTAGGCACACCTATTATACAGTTCAACAGCAGAACAAAAAATATGTTGATCATAGAGCTCAATCTCTCTCTAATGCACATTATTACCTTCATGAAGGGAGGATTTATTGCAACACTGTTGTATTAGTTTTAACTAGGCGTACCTAATAATCTGCCACCATGCTGAAATACTAGGTTTAAACTACAGTATAAATAGTAAGTCATTTACCTGGACATCATGGCGAAAATATAATAGACTGTTAATTTATAGATTTTTAAACAATTTACCAATCTAAATAATTTATTTCACTGATTTAATTTTCTAATTTATTTATGTATTTAAACAGTATGTGCTGTCACTTGGCTGAACTCCATAGGGAGTGGCTGACATAGGATCAGTTAACAGATCATAGACCTGCAAGAAGCTGCATATTCCATCTATACTAGATGGATCTGCTGATGACTGTGGTAACACTCACTGCCTGCTGCACAACAGCTCACATGCTGGTTGGCTGCGCCTGTGTCTACAGAGGGTGCAGCTGGATGGACTAGGGCTCAGAGCCCTGACTGCTGCACTCTTCACCCCCACGCATGTACATTAACAACAGAGTCACAGTGGCAAATGTGGTTGCATTCACTGGAAATGCACAGAGCAAAGTGGACATGAGTTCACATGTGAACATCCTCCACCCCTCCTCCTGTAAAAGCTCTGTCTGACGTAGTCCATAATGCTGTTATACTGGCTGACAGCGCCGACCCCATCCACCTGCAGAAGCAACTTGATCACATCCACAGGATAGGTGGAGATCCAAGAGGCAATGCACGACATTCCACCGGCAAACAGCAGCTTAGGGACCATGTACGGGTCTTCTGGCTTGATTGATGGAGTAATGTGGATTTCTTAAACTGAACATTTAGTTTTACATCTATACGAATGTAATATTTGTAACTTGAATAAGTAATAAATACAGAAAGTTATTTAACAATATGATAAGGAGTAGTTTAATTTATTTTAAATTACATTACATTTAGTTACATTTATACTGTTAATCTGGCCCTTTGAGGGCAACTATTATGCTAATGTGGCCCTCGGTGAAAATGAGTTTGACTCCACTGCTGTAGGTCAGCAGCACTGGTGGTGGTCGTTGTTAACACAGGCCTCGACCAATCAGGTATGGAATTCACACTGATGATTCGCATGCTTAAATTTGGCATGTTTTTACACCAGATGCCCTTCCTGACACAACCCTCTCTATTTATCTGGGCTTGGGACTGGCACAGAAGTCACTGCTTGCAACCCCATGTGGCTAGATTTTTCAAAAAAAAGTAATAAACAATTTTTTGAATTGCTCTTCGTCTGGTCCCTCCCCTGAGACCAATTTGCCATGGGAGACCCTATCAGGGGCTAATGCCCCAGACAACACAGCTCCCAGGATCACTGGGACACACAAACCACTCCACTACGTTAAGGTTGCGATTCCAGGAGAGGTTTTTAATTTGGGTGTTACTAAATTATACCAGATCTGTCAGTACGTCTCTGACAGTCCTGTCATGTAATTCAGTAATGGGTCTGGCCGAATTGATTTGTTTTCATTCATCCATCCATCCATTCATTATTTATATAATCATTTTTCCAATAACTATAAAAATAAATAAAACATTGTATATATGGTATATAATATATTAATAATAATATAATTTAATATAATAATATAAAAAATTATTTCTGAATAGGGTATATACAAACACTCACACTCACTCACACTTGGGGCCAATTTAGAGTCGCCAATCAACCTAAGATGCATGTCTTTGGAGTTTGGGAGAAACCGGAGGACCCGGAGAAAACCCATGCAGACACAGGGAGAACATGCAGAAAAGACCCCCCCGGGTTGGCTGGGGCTGTGAGGCAACAGTGCTAACCACTGCACCACTGTGCTGCTTTGATTAATTTGCTTTCTTTACCAAAAACCACAGCATTCTTTGCCAGTTCATCCTGAAAGGCACCAGGGAGAGACTCCTGGTCCTCACATTGTCCATCCTCATGCTGTTCATCAGTGTCATCATGCTCTTCACAGCTGGTGACTTCCTCAGCATTGGGCTTAACTAAGAGCTGCTTATTGAGTAAGACCTGCATGTCAAGCACGGTTCCCAGTGTCTCCAGCATTCCCTCATAGAGCATGACCTTGCGATCAGTTTCTTTCATCATCTCCTCTGCCATCTTTTGACTAAGGCTGTCTTTCTCAGTCCTTAAAGTCTTGATCTGCTTGAGATCTTGCTCCACCCTGTCCGCATGAGCCAGCTTTTCAGTCTCTAGCTCACGCTGAAGGGCGTCTTTGTCCGTCCTCAAGGCCGCGATCAGCTGGAGATCTTTTTCCATCCTGTCAGCATGAGCAAGCTTTTCAGTCTCTAGCTCATGCTGAAGGGTGTCTTTCTCCGCCTTCAGGGTGTCGATCAACTGGAGATCTTGCACCACCCTTTCTGCATGAGTGAGCTTTTTGGTCTCTGAAGGGTGTCTTTCTCCACCTTTAGAGCATCTTTCTCCGCCTTCAGGGCGTTGATCAGCTGGAGGTCATGCTCCACAGTGTCACCGTGAGACTTGTTTTCTGTCTCATGCTCACTGTGAAGACTTTCCACCTGCTGCTTGAGAGCGAGGGTATCCTTTTCATTTTTCAGCTCATGGTGTGAAGCTCTGAGCTTCTCCAGTTCTTCTTGAAGAGCGCTGATCTTGTTCCTCTCCGTATTGAGCTCAATCGTAAACCTGTCCTGGCATATGGCGTATGCCACTTTCAGCTCCTCATAATCTCTCTGAATCTCTTTCTTCTTCTTTCTCTTGATGTCATTGCCCACCTGAGTGGCAATGTTTGAGGCACTGAGAGCTTCAGCGTCACTTCAGAACCAGGCCCCTTTTTGCCTGCACTCACACACCCAACACAACCCTTCATCTTCTTGAGTTAATTCAAGCTAACTGTTACCAAACAGTCAATAGCACTAGTCCAATATCCTAAACAATAACAGTGAGATTGTGCATCCTGCCATGATGCCCATCTCCAGTTGCTGGCAAGTTGTAGTACTCTGCTGTTGTGAAACATATCTGGATATCCTGAAAATAACTGAGATTTTCAAGTATGAAAGATGCAGAAGATTGCTTTATTGGCCAGATGGGTCAGACACACAAGGAATTTGACTCTGGTAATTCAATGTGCATGTGCATATCCCCATGCAAGGGGCAAGTAAACAGTAAACCAACATAAGGCTAGTATAACAAAATAAGCAGTATAAAAAGGCAGTAAACAATGCAGACAGACAAGGAATGCTCATTGTGAAATGAGATAAATAGGAATAAAACAGAGTACTTAAAAATAGAGACTTGTACTGATCTGTATAATCTCTTCCTGAAGTCCACTGTCATCTCCACTGTTCTGAGTGTGTTCAGCTCCCGGTTGTTGCAGCTACACCACAGGACCAGCTGCTCAACCTCCCGTCTGTAGGCTGACTCGTCGCCATCTCGGATGAGACCAATGACCGTTGTATCATCAGCAAAGTGTAGGAGCTTGAGAGAGGGGTCCTTCGAGATACAGTCTTTGGTGTAGAGTGAAAACATCCAACTGGAGAGCACACATCTCTGGGGGGCTTATAAGTAATATATAAATAAATGGTTTATATATGTGACTGTACCATGTTTAGAGGGCCTATAAACTGATGAAAGGGTATTTTATTCTAAAAGTATGGTATAATTTGTTCTTAACTGAACATATTCACACTTACCTTACATTTTGAGGTCATGGGTCAGCTTGAAAACCACTGAACAGGCATTGTATTACTATTAAGGTTGACTTGTGTTGTGTGGAGATTGGTCTCCCTATTCGAGATGTGTGCAAACAGGTTATGTATGTTTCAGTACGCTGCCCTGCTGCATGCCATTCATATCCTGAATGACAAGAGAGCAGCATATCTGGGTTGTCTGCATGAGTAGGTCTGGTCGCATCTAGAGTAGTTTTGTCATGCTTGACAGGTTGGTATCAGTTGCGACAAACTGTAAACAAGAATGATCAAATTATAATATAAGGACAAACATTTTTTTTAAATCAGTGCTCTTGTGTCGCCGCCCAGAGGCTATTCAGAGTTAGAGCCATGGGATAGAGTTCCACAAGTCAAACATCTATATTTTGTTCCTCTCCAATTTCCGTAGGAGTAAAACTTGAAACACTACCGTATTTCCGGAAGTAGAACTTCATTCCAAATATAAAAGTAAGGTTAATAAAATTCTAATTTAAAGAAAAAAAAGAACGACTACTCGGTCACACGTACAGAAAATTATATACAAAAATTTAAGCGACTCATTATATATTTAAAATACAAACATGACACATCTAATGAAATTGATTGATGATTCCACAGCTGTATTTTGAAATTCCTAAGAAATCCTTAGCGTTAGCTTTTAATATTGTAACTTAACAGTAGTGTATCATAAAGTGATTTAACTACTAGATATGGGAGTTCGCAACACTTCCCATTGCTTTTGTATGCGTTAAATACCAGTAATGGAATTTCATTTATTTTAAATTTGTAGCAAATGTAGCGTTAGAATAACTAGTTAGCTAACGTTAGCTTAACATAAAACAACAGATGCGACGCTGGATTGGTATTAAGTTACTTTTTTACCATCTTTCTCACAGCTCCAATTGTGGAAATGTGCCAAAAATTTTGGATATTTGGGGATTATGAAAGGTTGGCCGACATAATTGTCAGTCACGGTAACTTAACTCAAGGGGACCACGGGGAAGCTATGACAATTACCTAACTTTAAACGTGGGCTCGTTCACGCTTTAATAACTAACTCATGCCGAGCCAAACAACGTCCCCGCCGCTGACGGTGACTGTGCTCGCGCTGGGGGTCTTTTTGGGTCGCTGCGCTGTCTCCGAGTCCCCGGAACCAGGATGTGACAGTGGAAAGGTAACATATGTTGTTATGTTTGTTGGTTGGTGTGTGTGTGTGCGCGTCACGCATTGTTTAAGTATACGAGTTATGTTTTGTTATTATATGCATGAATGCACTCAGTAATGTGTCTGCCTGTGTGAGGCAGCTGTCTTTGGATAGGGACCTACCTGCAGATGCCATTTACTGGAACTGTCCGGTGTCTGCCTGGCCAGAGCCTACTCAGGTATGGATACAGCAGACATCATCATCATCATCATCATCATCAGTGTTGCACTTAATCTGTAGAGCCACACTAGCTCAGATGAGTGTGCAACAATAAATTGGGTGCCAGGAATTAATAATAATAGTATAAATAATGATGATGGAAAATATTAATGGTTGTGGTTAGCCCTGTGCATGTGTCACTGCCGGTAATATATCTCTTAAACTACTTCTCGTCTCGCTTGGCATCCAAAATACAGTAAAGTTGCTGGTGTTCAGGTTGTTCTGTTTAATCAATATTTACTCACTTTGCTGTCTACAGAGACTTCCCAGTATTGACACAGTGTATGATCCTGCGGTAAGTAAACATTTACCGAACAGCTGCTATGTTTAACATATTTTCCTCAACCTTTGACTTTGCAAACACTGTACTGTGATTAAAAGCACACCCATATAACGCTCAGACTTAACACATTTGAAGTGAATGCATGAAATAAGCAAAAGTTTCACCCTGTAAGGCGTTTCAGTTTACAGACTATATTTACAGCTTCAGTTTGATTAACTGTTGTAAAGGAGAGTTTGGTAAAGACTGAACTTTGTATTTATCATTGGTGGTTAATAAATGTGTCCTTAGAGGTCACCCGGAAATAAGCAGATAAAATCTAACTGAACCGAATTTCTTTTCACTGCAGCCAGCCAGACAGATCTGTATGGATAAACCCATTTCCTACAACCACACCATTCCCAACAGGTAAGGCTGTGTGGACAGACATAATGCATGTACTCACAAGAGGTGTGGAGAACACAAGTTAGGAAACACTGCCACATGCACACATACTAAATATAGAAACCTGTAGTCACTAAAACCCACAGCATTGACTTTATTGTCCTTTTCTACTTTTGCTTTCTGTTTGTAATACTGCAGTAAAATTACCAACAGATGTAATTGTGTAACTTATATAAGGGTTACTGAGAAAACTAAGTTGTGTGACTATTTATAATAATAATAATTTAGTTTATATAGCACAGTTCATACAATAACGTGCTGTAGAACAACAAATTAGTTTTCCATGTCTTCCTTGGAGAGGAATGGTTGCACATGGGCAGTATTACTGAGATAGTGGTGCAGTGTTTTGCACCTCAGTTTTATCTTTGCTTTGCTGCAGGATATTTTTATGTCATCAATATTTATGCTGTTAATACAGTGAGACAGTTTGTCAATTTGGCTGGTGTAGTCTGATGCAATAAAGATGTACAATTGTGTGTCTTCTGCACAGGTATAAAAATCAATGTCATATTGTCTAATATTACTTCACAAGGGAAGCATATTATAATCTTGTGTCTGTCTGTGTTGCAGTGGAGCATACAGACCAGTAATGGCAGAGAGTGGAGAGTACTTGTTCTGTCCTCCTCAACGGTGGCTCAATAACTTGCATGTAAGTCACAACATCAGACACCTCTTGGTGCTCTCTCTCGTTTTTTTTACCATTTCCTCTTTATCCCTCGTGTTATATAAAATCTACAACTTTACAGCAATTTCACAACACAGTTTGAAAACAACATGGCATTGTTGGCTCTATACTGCAAGTCCACACTATTCTGTGGATTCTCGTTCACAAAAGTCATCATTATTTTTACATTAAATGCCATAGTAGTTTGTTTATTTTGAATAGCAGGGTTTGTAGACTAGTCCATTTGTTGTATACAGTACAGCAGAGACTTGCCCACATTCTCTTCTGTATTATATCCCAAGTCTGTTTTAGCCAGTAATGTACTATATCAAACTTTGGAGTTAAGACACAATGTACTGTTTCCTTGCATAAGTAATACAGGGAAGTCTGCCAGCACTTGCTGTACCTGTTTAGACCCTTGGTAGCAGGTCTGCCACCGGAGAAGGATTTTCTTGAATTTCAGGGATTAAACAAACAGTATTAGCAAGTGAGGGATTGTTGTTAATGGGTCACTGTACACCATAATGTCAGAAGGCTCTGTAATTACCACTCATTTAACACATTGCTTGGCAGCTTTTCTTCTACACAGAGGGAAACCAAACCTTTACCCCTTAAGTGTCTCCTTCAGCTGAAAAAAATTATTAACAGGAAAGGAGGGAATGCAGTATTTAATTGTGTGTTTGTGTTGGTGTGTATTTTCCAGCATGGAGTGCCTGTTTTACTCTACCACCCCTGTGCTCCTCTCCAAGAGCATCTCTCTCTCTCTGTCCTGGCCCGCTCCTGTCTGCCAGACTACATCATTACCTCACATCCACAACTCAGTAAGCATATGGTGAGGCAAACCCCCTCTATTCTGTAACCTATCAAAAGAAGTAAGGCACAGTGGGGTCTCCACAGTTCTGTTACCTTTTAAGGGTGTAATTTTAAAAACTAGGAACTTTGAGGATGTGTATAAAGTAGCAGAAAATGAAAATACTTGAGTAAAGTACAGATACCTCAAGATTGTACTTAAGTACAGTACTTGAGTAAGTGTATTTAGTTACTTTCCACCTCTGGACACAGCTAGTTTATCTTTTTTTATAGTGGCTCAAACAGAAATATGCTCTGACTTATTTGATTAGAAGGTGAGTTTTCAGCGTCTAAAAGAGAATGAGTGGGTGTCCACTTTGTGCTCTGTGTTCAGCCAATAGCCGCGGTATCCTGGGGTCATACTTTGGAGCTGGCCACAGTGGCATCTTTGGACATCTGTGGTTGGCTGGAGACCAAAACAACCACAAGAAAAGAGCCCGGTGGTGTGAGCCAGAGCAGGAAATACAACCTGCTGTTGACTTGGCCAGCGGAGCAACACAGACAGCAACATCCAGAGAAACACTCAACAAAAATTAAGGTTTGTAGTCTTGACTGAAGACTGGGCTGTTCACATGTTGTTAATTATCAGTACTTCTATGTGCACTGCAATGAAAGCAGTATAGATTAGTCATTTCAGTAGCCTTGTAAGTATCTCTAACTAGCTGTTGTTGTAACTCCCCAGGAGTCTCTCAGGCGGTGCTGTGAAGAGACCATCTCTTCTCTCCTGAATGGAGCAATGGAGGCAGAGCTCAGTTCCAGTATGAAAAAGGAAAGCTTAAAAAACACAAAAGGAAAAGGCACAAACAGGCAAATTAGAGCTGCCATCAGAGAAACACAAGAGAATGTTAAGTATGAGAACAAGATAGCCAACACAACACATGCTTCAGGTTTTTTGAGCAACAATACCAATACAGGGCTGGTTCAGAACTTGAGCACGCTTGGACCATCAGCAGATTTGCCGCCAGGGAACAGGGCTCTCTCAGATTCTCCTTCTCAATCCAAGGTCCACAGTTTAAATCAGGCCCTTACACCAAGGACTACAACTTTGCCTGCACTTGGAAGTGGGGCTTCTGAGACCCAGAAAGGCAGGCTAATGCTGCAGAAAGCAGCAGAGCAGCCCAGTCCTAAACATACCAATCCAAGAAACCCTAACCCCTCAGCTGGGGTGTATGCTCTTGCAGCTGCTGTGGACATAGAACATAATGGCACATCCAGGCCCAGAGCCCTGGCCCTTAGTTCCAGAGATGAAGGCTCTGCCAAACAGAAAGAAAAAGACTCCTCTAAACACAACCTGAAAGAGAATGACTCTCAAGAAAGAAACTTGGATAAAGATATCACACCTGATGGCGGGATGAGAAGTAATGCAGTAATAGAAGTAAAACAAAGAGAGGTGGAGCAAAAGCAAACACATAGTAACAACACTGGCTTTGACTCTGTTTCCAAATCCCAATCAGAGTCTCCACCCCAGTCACAACACCACTCAAACTCAAAGCTAGTCCATTACCTGCCTAACACCCATGACTGTGATGGCTGCAAAGCAGGCGAACACTGTGAATGCAGCAAGGACACAGGGGCTGAGACCCGAGCTGCTGCTGTGAAAAATGGGTTGCCAAGGACCCCCAGGTCAGACGAGGCGGTGTGGGCAGCAGCCGCACTGGGCTTCTTGCTGGTTCTCCTGACGCTGTCAGTGCTTCACACCCGCCTGTACCGCCACTGGAGGACCACGCCCAGTTTTTACTGGCATGACCCACGACAGGACTATGACAGCGTGGCAGGTTGGTGACCCACACAGGAATCTGTCCTTTTAACTAGTGGGATCCTGTCAAGTTGGCATGTCATAAATGTGCACCTAAAAAGTCATTTATGCTGCTAATTAACCCAGACAAACAGACTGAACCATATACATAACCTCTTAGGTGGAGGTAACAATGTGCCTTTGTTTTAATTCTTAAGCAGTGAATTACTATTTTTTTGTGTTTGTGTGTGTCTCCTAGATGTGATTCGCAGAAGGTTGAGAATTGCGAAGAAAAGGCGGAAAAGAGGCAGAAGACAGGAGTGTGTTCTCTTGCCAAGCTCCTCCAGCTCAGATGAATGTCTTTAAAAAAAAAGATCGAAAGATCCAAAAGAATGTCAAGTAACAGTTCAAGTCTCATTGCACATAGAGGAGGATGATAAGTGTGTTTCCATATATGTAATGTATTGTACCTACGACAGGGCTGAAGTGAAATAGTTGAAGCTGGAGGTTCAGTGAGATCTTGTATCCAAATTGATTGGAAACAAGTTGACAGAGGACCTGTCCCGTCGGTTGCATTTGGATTGTTTAGATTGTGACTGTCGCTATATCCGTTTCTCTACGTGAAGGAAAGGAGAAAGGAAAACTGCCAATTGACCATCCAAAACAAGAGCACAGGCCTTGTCAATTTTTCTACCTGATGTTTGTTTTTATTATTACTCATTGTCGGTACTGTATTTTTTAGGAGTAGTTTTATATGTGGCTTTTACATGTGAAGGTTTTAGTGTGCTAATAAGTAAGTTGCTGTTCTAAGCGATGTTAGATAAACTTCAGGGAAAGCTTTACAGAAGTGTGTGGAGTACTTTTTGAAATGTTAGATGTTAGGATGTTTTCTCAACACCATAAGCAAATGTCGGCATCCAAATGTTTACTGAATTTACCGTAATTATACATTTTATTGTAACTCAAATTATAGCTGGACCAATACTGGATTTTTTTGGGCTGACACCAATACCGATACGTGTGCCAAAAAATGTAAATGTGAAAACATCTTTGGAAGAATTACTTAAATTTGCCATTCTCTTTATCTTTGGCATTTCTGTCTTGCTTGTTTTTTTACTTACTGTATTGGTTGACATACACAGAACATTTGTAAAGGAAAGACATCAAATTTGGGCAAAGATAACTAGATTAATGGCATGAAATAAAATGGTGCAAGAATTTTTTTCAGATTTCAGTAGGTATTCAGAACCTTTACTGTCATACTAAACTGTAGTCAGGAGCATCCTGTTTACTTGACCTACCCTAGAGATGTGTCTAGAACTTGATTGGAGTTACCTGTGGCAATTTGGACACCTGTGTATACAAGATCCCGCAATTCATACTCTGTGTCAGGGCAAAAACTAAGCCATGAAGTCTGAGGAGCCATCTATAGACCTCTGTGGTGAGACATACTGTAGCTCGGGGAATACAGTAGGTATAAACCATTTCTAATGCTTTGAGTGTTCCCAGGAACACAGTGGCCTCAATTATTGTGAAATGGAAGTTGGGTGAGTTTAAACCACCAGGGCTCCCCCTACAGCTGTCCAGTCAAACTAGGTAAGCAGGGAAGAAGAGAAAGAAGTTCTCTGTAGAAGGACGGCTATCTCAGCAGCACTGCATCAGCCAAGCCTTTATGGAAGACAGAAGACACTTCTGAGTAAAAGGCATATGACAGCCTGCTTAGAGTTCCCAAATGGCATTAAAAGGAGTCAGAGAATGAGGAAAAAGATTCTAGTCTGACTAGACAACAATGGAACTGCACAATTCAAAGCACTATGGCTGATGAACACCATCCTTACAGAGAAGCATGAGGGTGACAGGACAGGGAAGAACGAATGCAGCCAAATAGATGTATCCTTAAAGACGACCTGCAAGACTCCACACACATAAATATAAATAGACCCCAGACAATTAACTTGTTTTATTATTTTATTACAAATGTACAGCTTATGAGTTTCCATTATGATTGACCCTTTTTTAAGTCAGTTTTTTCTACTTTATACAGTTTCTTTTAATGTCTTCTGTTAAAAGATAACTCTCCCATCACACATCTCCCAAACTGTAGTGCTGTGAAGGAACAGACAGAGCAACAGTACAGGCCACAGTGCACCACCAACTGCTGCAAGTGTACTGTATTTGTGTGTACGATTCACTGGTTGCAAATTTAATGTTTGTATTTGTGGAGGACTTGATCCAACTGGTAAATGTGGAAGCCTGTGTTTTTAATGTTGGAAAGCATGTACTGAATTCTGGACATGATGAAGATGTGATGTGAAAGTGTTGGAGATGAACTGACAGAAGCAATTAACATTCACACACGGACTCCTTATGTAGTGTTCACTAATTCGGGGGACACACACGGACTCCTTATGTAGTGTTCACTAATTCGGGGGAGGAATAGGCTGTGTGCGTTTTAGACCATCCTCCCGCCATTTTGAGATGACTGTGGTGCTAAACCAAAGTGTGCTTCAGACTTTTCTTATCCCACATTAAACCCTTGCATCCTGCACCAAATGTACTTGAACTAAGACCTCTAGAAAAGTGCAGTACATAATGTAGATCCTACTTCCTCCAGCTGGTGTTTGAAAATAGTGCAACTAAGACTACACCTCGATCAAATTGTTGCTCCTGTGGATTCTAGTAGAATCAATGTGTACCACATGACCACGCAAGCGGGGGGAAAACCACAGCATAACCATACGCACAAGTCTTAAAACATCTACAAGTACATGTGGTGTCAAGACTAAAGAGCTGAATGAAGATTTGGTGAACTGATCCTGTGGCCTGAAGCCCACTTTGGCCAACAAAAAGACATAATATCTCACAAATATAACCCTAGCTTAATAGAAAATATAGCATGAAAATATATGTCCATATATTTAGTCTAAAACTAGGGCAATCACGATTGAAGGGACAGGCTTTTTCTACTGGCCCCATGTGTGTTTACGTGTATGTGTTGCACGGCGTGGTATGTCACTGTGACTCAGCCAAACAGGAGATGATGATGATGATGTGCAAAGGCAATCAATGTATCAATGAAACATTTCAAGAGTCTTCTGGACATGATTCCTTTCGACAGGGAACAGTGCAAACGACCCAGCCTCCCTCTCCAGACACGTTGTGTACAACTGCGTGAGAGACCGATGAACACCGACAGTCAGACACCCCAAGTGATGATCAGGGGGAAAAGTGAAGAAACATAACATGAATAAATTGAGCAGAGAAGTGCTGACAGTGGTGGAGCATCAACTTCTCAATGTGTTTGGGGCTAATTGCTTCTTATTAAAAAGGCAGCAATATAAAAAGAAACAAATATTTGATGTAACTGTGTTCAAGGGATGAGGTCAGTATTTCATATCAGTAAATTTAATGAGCAGTATTATATATCAATGAATGAACCGCCAGCTATTAAAGCCACAAACGCTTTGAGAAATGAGCTGCAGAAAGGTTAGAGGTGAATCAGAAATAGAAGAGGATGGCCCTCCTGGCAGGCTCGGACAGATTTTTTAAGATTCCATCGGCATCCTTACAGATATGACCATATTTGTCCAGCACAGTACAAGATTTAAACCTACAGTAGGCTAAAAAAAACATCTTTGTTCTCAATGCTATCTCCCACTGGCAGAGTTTAGAGACAGTGAGCTACAAGTGACAAGCTCCGTGGCCCAGATCAGCAGACCAGGACAGAGAATCAATCTATCAAAAAGGAGGCGTGATACGTGGCAAACTAAATCAAGCACACTTGAGGTGGATGAATCAATTTCAAATGAACAAATGCAGTGAGTATCCCTCATCCATACAAGATGCTCCAGGTTGCTAGATGTAGTGCTTCCACAGGTCTACTTAAAGCTTAACTGCAACATACTGGGTATGTCATAGTGTGCTGACACACACGCAAATTATAGCTGCGGTGTAATACAAGTACCCAGGAGCACACCCGCCATGTAAATAACATACTGCTTTAAATCAAGACAGGGGGTTAGTCCTCATACGCAAACTGAACCAAATGGTGTGCCTGATTTTAGTATCCTGCTTGGCATAGCAGAAATGAATATGGGGTTGATTCTGAGATGATTCCACTGGCTCTGTTAAATGAGGCAAATTGTAAGATAAATCAAGCACAAAATGACAGCTGAGGATATGTGAAAAGAGCATTTTGATCCAGGTCCTATCATAATGCACCAAGGGGCTTTTAATCTGACAGAAACTCAAAACCAAAAACAACTCTCCCTCTAAACATTCTCCCCTTTGGCAAACTGTTCAACCGCTTGGCCATAGGATGCATCATAACATGAAAAACTAAAAACAAAAAACTAAACAAAAAAACCTCAACTGTCACCCAGAAATGGAGTGCTTGAGAAATGTTGAGGACCATGTCACAGGTTGTTTATGTGTATGTATGTTTCCTTAAATCCCAGCAAGAAGCTGACCACATACTCCCATCCGTCTCCCTATTCCACTAAATGAGAATCATATTTGAGACAATGAAATAAACATACATAAACAGTTAAATCAAGATGACAGTCAGTAAAAATATCAATACAAAAAATAGGCATGATAAACAATAACAATAAATCAATTATTCCAGTGTAAGTGTTTTGTAAGTCAGTACTGTTTGTCCTTAGAGGTGCAGACCAAACCAATCTGCATATTCAAAAGAAAAAAAAATTAAAACAAAGAAAAAGAGAGAAGAAAGCAATGAAAACATGCCAGATCATGCTGTGTACCACCAACAACAGGGGAGCTGACCCCTGCCAAAGCTAACCCAAGAGGAAGCATGGTGGGGGGTGGAGTGGGTTTGAGCTAGATGGGTCTCAGGGGTCCTTCTCTGCACCACGGGCTCATCCTATTTGAGATGAGATAGGAGACAGAGGGGCCCCATGTCTAGCTGGAGAAAGAGAGGAAGGCAAAGGAGTGGGCCAGAGAGGAAAGGAGACGAGGAATGTCCTGACTCCTCGCAGGTTGGACATGGTGAGCAGTATGTCATGGATGATTTACCTACTTTCCTCTCTCGCAGCATCTGTTTCGTCCCTCCCTGGTTAGCTTAGACAGAGAGGGAGGAATGACAAGTGACAGGTGAGAATAAATAAAGCAGTAACATTTCGGGATCCAGTTCACTGTACATGGCCACCATTGTTTTTCATGTATGCTTTTCACACTTTAAGCAGTTTATTATACACATCTCATTCCAACAGTTTAGTTTGCTTCAAGCTGTAGTTCTCATGTTGGCTTCTTCCACTTGTTCTCCCCTACTTGCACTTCCACATTTGTGGAATTTCTCCTGTTTGCAGTCCTCTGTAGTGTTATTATATAAAAAAAATAATAATAATCAAAGCTTTCATTGGATTCTTTTCCATGCACTTTCCAGACTTCTCTCTAGTTTTTCTTTCTTCACTGTGACCATCATTCTCTCAGCCACTCCCCCTCCCTTGTCCTCCCATCTAAGGTGTGATCAGATCATCCCTCTGTCTTGCCTTCCCCTTTAGCCCACCCATGCGCTGATCTGTCCTCTCTCCTTCTTCTCTGTCCATTCTTCCCGTCATGCATTTGTCAGGTCACTGTTTCTTCTCACGAGTCGTGATGGTGACCAGTTGCTTGGCAGCCTTGGCGATGTCATAGGCGCATTGGATGACCTGCTGAGTGAGGAGTTGGTAGTCCACTGCAGGGGCCCCGGGCTCCAAGGGTGCCGCCTTACGGCATTCCACCTGCAACCGTGAGGCACTGGAAGCCAAAAGGCGGAGAGAGCAATGGACTGCATCCAACGCTGGGCGCTATGGAGAAATGAAGGGAACCAAACTGAACTCACACGGTAGGCAGTGGAGGACATAAACCGACAGGAAGATAAAGAAAGCAACACTGAGACAAAAAAGTGAAGGAGAAAAAAGGGGAGAGAGAAAGGAAGTAGAAGTACAGGAAACTTACTTTAGGGAAGAGTGATGCCATTTCAGTGACTGCCGAGTGGATCTTCTCAGAACATGGCACAAAACTAAGGAAGAGAGAAATGAGTTATTTAACTTGGTAGTCAATAATGACTGTGGCAACAACATTGCTCTTAAATAATCTAAATAATCAGCTGAAATGGTTGAGCACCCTCCGATGGGTGCTTTGACACGTAACATGTTTGGTTCAGTTAAAACCAGGTCTCTAGCGTTGACTGTATAAAAGATGGACACCATGACAGCTCCCAGAAATGAAGCCACTGTGACTCAATCGACGACCTCTGCTGGTTGACGGCAGTATAGGTCCTAAATCCCACCCACTCCATGTTAGTGAACAGGATGAGCCAAAACAAAAACTCACAGTACATATTAAATAAACTTTTCCTAAACATGATGTTTTTTGTATTTAGTAGGTATGATCACCTGGATGTGTGTCCAAGTGGTCATTTTTCTGGTTAGTTTGTTTTAAATAAGGTTTTTGATTATATAAAAAGGGGCTTTGGTGGGTGGTCTGATAAGTCACTCAACCACTTGGTCACTACTGTGCAGAATCTGGTTGCAAAGTGCCGAGAAGGCAGCCGCCGTATTAACGATATTTTGGCTTCACTCTTGCATAGCGGAGGGGAAGTGGTGACACGTTGTCCACAGGGTCAACGTTGCGGTGGGTAGAGCAGTTGTCTCCCAACCAGAAGGTTGAAGGTTCCTGCCTGCAGTCCACATGTCGAAGCGTCCTTGTGCAAGACACTGAAACCCCTAAGTTGCCCGTGATGGTGATGCGTATGCACGCAGCGGCACGGGGCCCTCGGCTCCAAACAAAATTTCGTTGTACGTGTCATAATGTTACAATAAAATAAAGCTTCTTCTTCTTTTATATACAGTCTATTGTCTCTAGTGGTAGTTTAGTTTGGGCTGGTGTGAAAGCTGTCAGTCAAACTCTAGTGTGGACCTAACGACCATGTTGAGACTGCTTGAAATGTAGGGTCTCGCTCTGCTTTGAAGCCAATTCTGTTCTAGTGGTCTGAAAGCAAATGAACCAATCGCATTAAGATGAGTCTTATAAATACTGTATGATGGCTAAACCTACTCTCAAATCTATCTACTAATTGTGAGCTGTTCAGGAAGTGATCCTGCAATATGGCATCTGTATAAGCAATGTATATATTTATGTAAAATCATTTGGTAATCATGGTAACGTATGTTTTTCCATCCACTGTGTGTGCCTTGGCCTGGCAGGGCTGAGCTGTGCTAAGCTGCTCCTGAGTCAGCGTAGCTGTGTTTGCACTGAACTGTAAAACATCAGCATCTTGTATGTGGGCATGGCTCCAGCTGCTGAGAAGCAATGCATAACTCATGGTGTGGTGTCAGCGTCGTGGTGCTAGCTTGCAACATGGCACCCTTGGTGCTAGGCATTAGTTTAGCCCCTCATCAGAAGACCACATAAGAGACTCCATTTTCAAGTCTTGCTGCAATGAAATAATGAATAAAAAGTCAATGCTGAATACAAGGACATTCCCCGGGCACAACATATCAGCCAATCATGTGACTCGATGAGCCGGCTTTGTTGAAAGCAGAGAATGGAAGCAGAGGCAAACCTGTCCCTGACCAGCTCTGCACGATTAAAGCTGGCTGACCCATTGACCCCACAGAAAAACACCTATATGTGAATCAACATCATGTGATGCTGTACTCCTCCCTTATTACTGCTGTAAAAGATGCCTCTTTCTTGTCCTGTCCCTTGTCAGTTTTTAATAAATATATATATAAACACACACAGATAAACATCAGGTTTACTCCTTTTAATTCTTGTGGGGAAAAAAATTGTGTGAATACACGGGACAAGAAGTAAAAGACAACAGTATATGACTGTTTTCATTTGATCTGTAGCAAATTTACCAAACTACAGGTATGAAAGTGTCTAAATGTGGCTGTTCTCTGACACTCACAGTAATGCATTCACCTGGTGCACTTGTTAGTGCTGGTTGGTGTAAAAGTAACAGAACTGGTGATAAAAAAATAAAAAAAAAGAAACAGATGGTTCTGGCACTAGATGTTCCTGACACTCAATGTGTTACCCCATTATGAAGATCAGATTGCACTTGTCTGATGGATATAATTTGCGGTATTTCTTCTACAGCAGACAAAATGTTTTCCATGGCTCTGTTATCTATCTCTGGAGTGTGTGTCCTTCACCTACCTGTCGTGTTTGAACTCCTGAGCAGCCCTGAGCAGCTCCTGGATGTTCTTAGTAACCTGCTCAGTCTTCAGTATAACATCCTCTGTGCAGGGCAGGGTGGGGTCCGGCTCCCCTGCCTCCCCGCCTCCCTCCTCAGACTCGCCACGACCCTCCTCCTCACTGCTGCGGCCCATACTGAAATGGAGAAATGTAAATACACTTTAATTAACAACTTGGACTCAAGCAGAACCGACAGTCACGGACAATATTTATCAGTCTGAGACTTATTTAAATGTTCAGTATTTTAATGCACATACAACATGTACATAAACAAGTTTCTACTTTCATGTCAGAAATCACTGTTTTTTGTGGGTGCATATTTAATTTCAGAATAAAATTCTTAAATACAACATATAACAAAGTATCTGGCAACTGGTGCAAGCAGGAAGTAAAACTATTTCCAGAAAACTAAAGATGCATATTAAAAACACACACATGCTTGTGCGTACAGTGATCTGCAGTGAATCTGACCTTAGCGAGACATCATATGTTTGTGTATTGTCATAGTCGCTATCCGTGCCACTGCCGTGTTTCTCTGGTTTAGGGACCTGAGGGATGGAAACACATCATCATATGCCATCATTGCCATTATCACGCATCACACCAAACCTCCTGTGCTGTTCCGGTGCACAGAGCCTAATGGATGCCACCTGCCACAAAGATCAAGCATTTATTCCCATTTGAATGTTATGTGATGATTTCAACAAGACGTCCCTAGAAAGTTGCTTAAATCAGCTCTTTTGAATCTTTTAAATAAACTTTTATTCAGAAAAATGCTAATTATATGGGGATGTTTACAATTGCAGCCACATTTGAAGATTCTTTATCTTTGGTTTTTGAACATCTGGACCAGACTTTTATCGCAGGCTGTGAGAAATTTTCTGTAGTAAAATTGCAGGATCAGGGTATCTATTACAAACCTTTGCAAGCCTATAATCTCAGCTTCCTAAATGGACTGAATGCAGGATCACGAAGGTCAGAAAATCTGTCTAGGAAAAACAAAGTAAGAACTCACCATGTATCTGCCCATCTCTGTAGACCCAGACAAATGCTGACCTCCATATGGAGTGGAACCTCCTGTGCTACCTTTCCTTACCTGCAAAGAGAGGAGCAGAAAAGGAGGTAGAGAGAAACAGAGATGGAGAAGGAAATGAAAGATTAGCAGAAAGAGATGGATTAAAAAAAGGAATGTGGAGACAGAGAGAAGAGATGTTTTTATAAACAGCAGAAAAACAAGATGGAGGAGCCAAGTGAGAGCAGCGCCAGATCAACTTGGCAGCTCACCCATCATCCCATCATGACCACATGCCTCTAGAGTTATCTAACACTGAAATGCAAACAGTTTTAACTAAACTAACCGCTGAATAACAGCTACACATCACACAGAGCATCTAAAAATGACTACACACATACCGTAAAACTAATGTTGATCTCCAGTATTAGAATGCATAATAAGCATAAGTGATGCACAGTGTGACAGAATCCTACATTTGAAGATGAAATGGCAAACAATGCAATGACAGACAGAATGCTTACATCCAGAGGATGCACGGCTGCACTGCAGTGAGCAAGGGACAGACAGGTGAGAAGACAGACAGACAGACAGAAAGAAAACAGACAAACAGGTAAATCTTTGTGTAAAAAGATGGTGAACTGGACACCGACTTAACGTCCATAAATGTTGACAGTGTGGTTTGGCTGTGTTTGCATATTGTAGTCTCACATATGCTGCAGGCTAAATGCTGTTGAGTGCTGTAACTTGTCACCTAGTTGTCTGTTATTAGCCACTTTACTAATAAAAATAAACCAATGTTTGGAGATATTTCCATTTTTCAGACTGTAGCCCCAACAAAATTTTGCTTCTTTGTGTGTGTGAAATTGTGCATGTGTGTGATGCTAGCAAATAAGCAGCAGTTGAGCAGCAGAGCACTACCTGAGAGGTCAAAAATGGTTGAAAATTTAAAGGCCAAAGGGTGCAGAGCAGGCAAGAGAGCGGCGCATCAGAGGCTTCCAGGCAACCGAACAAACAAGACAGTCCCTTTTCCCCCCATCTTTCTCCTTCAGGTCACACTTGTGCACTTCCCTCTCTATGGTGCTAAAAATCATAGATTGGGGCCTTATTATTCATGGACAGTGCTACACTTGCCAAATTTAAATGGCATTGTGCACAACTGGACCTTTCAAAGAGAAAGACTAGGAACTGAGATGCAGGGAGAGAGTTGGAGTGAAAATAGAAAGATGAGGATTGGACTGTCACCAAAGAAAGCCAATCAGGGCCACCAAAAGGAAAGTGGGAAGTAGAAGTGGCCAGGGGAGCTCTAACTTACGCTGGGTGTGTTGAGGGGCTGCAGGCGGGCTGCCAGGGAGTCCAGGGCTGGGGGTCCATGGGCCGTGGGGCCGGGGGCTGCCCCTGGCTCGTACATTGAAAAGGCCTGGCGATTCCTTCGGTGGAGATGGGAGTCGGAGGCACCCGAGGAGGGCACCGAGAGCCCAGGAGGATCCGCTACTGGCCCAAACCCAATCAGACTCCCTCCACCCATTACACCTCGTATCACACACCCTTGCCAGTAGCCTCCTCCTCCTCCTCCTCCACCAGGACCCCCTACCCCATGGCTGGCTGACCCCCCAGCCTGCTGGCCTCCCCGCAGTGCACTGTTCTCTGTCTGCATCCGCGTGATCTACAGGAGAGGAGGAAGGGAGCCGGGAGGGATGAAAGGATGGAGGGAGGGACATGGGGAGAGTGAAGGGAAGGGAGGGGTATCAACTGAATGGTCAAAGACAAGCATCCATTATTACAAGTACAGTAAAAAAATCCATACAGGGCTTCATGTATTAACTCACGAGCACTGGGTTGGGAGGGAATGTGTGGTAAAAACACTTCAACAGGTTACATGCTGAGGTACGGATTAAGTCTTGGGGAAAGGCTGGAAGGCTATATAATTGCATATATATGTGGCTTGCTTTACAGGGGTCAGTGAGGGGAAGTGTGGGTTCACCTGTACTCATGTACTATGGACTAATTTAATGCCATAGCATTCTTTTCACAGTGTTTTTGCTCAAGTGTTTCCATGTTCAAATGCATGTTTGTCCCAACTCTTCCCTAAATTCTTGGTGAAGAGACAACAAGAACTCATGAATGAATCAACAGTAACATAAAGCAGACACAGGCAGCCACTAATGGATACACCGAGTTAATAATGATGGCTCACAAGAAACCCAGTGAAGCGACTATAAACAACAAATGAGCGCTATCAAAATGAACTAAAAATGACAGCTAAAATGAGAACGGGTATTTGTAGCACCCTCGCTCCACATGACATGTGACATGACAGCTGCTTTAGTTTCTAGATAACACTGAAAAGCTGTCAGTAAATTCAACAGTGTGGGAGAATGACACCCTGTCAGGAAAAATACATCAGCTTGCCAAGATATTAAAATATTCATTTGTCTCTCCATCATCTTGTCCTCTTTCTGTCTGAATCAATACTTCCTTCTCAATTTGCTAACACGGCTTTGTCACTTGGCCTTATGTGTTCTGCAATACACCCTTGCCATCTAGGCATTATCCCCATCAGAATTTCTTTTCCAATGTCCCCATTTTAGGTCCTTTTGTTCACCTTTCTGAGAAAGAATTCATGCGGACCTTTCTTGCATCATCTCTCTTCCTTATCTTGTTACTCTTGTCCATTATTAAACAAGACAAAATTAAATAAAATATCTTAACTTCCACTTTCTGCTTTCTATCCTGCTCCACATTTCTCAACATTTCTGTTGTGCTTCAACTGTATCAGACCAGCCCCTCAGTTCTCCATACCTCCTTTTGGAGCCGTCGGAGCTCCTCGCTCAGGTTGTTGTTGACCTTCATCAGCTGCTGCACCTTGGCTTCTGAGGAGGCCAGGGCCTTCTTCACCTCCAGGTACTCCTGCAGGGTGATGGGGCCATCGGACAGGTCTGATGAGTCCATACTCTGGATTGACAGGACACACAGGCACGTGGACAAATGGGTTACAAAAAAAAAGAGACAGAAACAAAGACAGAGGGAAAGTAAAGAAATTGACATCATGGTAGTTATCAAGGTTTGGCTGGACCACAAACCCAATTTCTCCAGTGTTTTTCTTGTCCATACTATATAATGTATGCAGTTTTTAAGAAGAGTTAATATGGGGATATGCGATATGAAGACGCCTTTTCAGCTGGGTAAAATAAAAACAGAGCTTACTTCTGTACCAGAGGACGAGGGCTGGGCTACAGCCTGCAGGGTAGCACTACAGCTGATCCCACACACATATAAACAGTAGAGCCTTAGTTCTTGCTCTCAATGCACTATCCACCCCCACTTCCTGTGACCAGGGAGCATTCTTGAACTCAGTCTCGCACCACTCCCTAAAATGGATCTATTAAAACTTTCGCTCATACATGACTCTTCAAAGCTTTTTGTTTATAAGTCATCCACCTACATTATCACTCAAATTCTACCATCTGTCCAAATTCCCCAAGTTCATAATATGATACACAAAGTACAACTGAATGCCATGTGATACCATAGCACTGTTCAATCTTATCTGCACAACAAAGTGATAAATGCACATATTTCAAGTGTGGAGATGAGAGTTGAACATCTGACTTATGGTTCTGCCCACTGGGCTAAACAAGTCCACAGAAAAAGCAGATAGCTACTAGTTTAGTGGCCATTTACCTTGTCATTTCTACCACTGTCACATCTGCACCATTTTCCCACTCTTTCTTTGTCTCCTCTTGCCTCCATCAACACACACAGGCATACTGTATGAACAATTCATCTCTGACAAGGACCCAAAATAGCTGATGATATCACTCAGGAGCAATGTGGCAGCCCTGACTGTGACCACTCCCCGCAAAGCATACTGGGACAAGCAGTCTTAAAAAGGAAACAGTGGAAAAGATTTATTATCTAATCTTTCAGAGGCTAAGCAAGAGGAATAGGACTGAATTGTTCAAGAACACTTAAAACCTACTACTGTGTCAACATGTGCAGAGCTGTGCATCTGTAGATTTTACCCTGAAAAAGTATTGCATTTTTCGGTTGTTAGCTGTGCAATATATATATGCATGTGGTATGCATGTAAACTGGTTTTTCAAGTACTATACCTTTGCACGGTTGCTGCGTTGTGTGTTGTTGTTGTTCTGTGCAGTCAGCTCACTGTCTGTATCTTCATCAGAAGCTACACTGTCATAGTCATGCTGGTCATCATCAATGCTCAGATCCAATGGGTCTGGCAAAGGGAAGAATGTGTTCATTTATTACAGTTCTTTCAGTTATGGTGTCTATTAGCCTTTTTCTTTCTCTTCATCTTTTCTCTGGAATCCTCAAACTGATGAGACTACCAACTGATTTTGTCTAGCCTCGTTTCCAACTTATTTTAACAGGGTTGTCCATTTTAGTTTCACATAAGAACCAGCTGTTTGATGCAGACAATGTCAGACAAATTTTTATACAGATAAAAATATACTGAAATCATCTGATACGAACTAACAATAATCCTGAAAATCCTTTTATCCTTCTTCCCTAAATTGCTGGACTGGATCCAGTTTACCTTGTTGCTGCTTGCAGCTATAATCACAGTTGCTTCTAAAATGGTTTTTAAATACATTTTATAGCTCTACACTGTTGTACAGAGAAGTATTGGGAAAAGTCAAAGTGAAATGTATCTATCCATGCATGTAACTAGGTTAATTTATGAGAGCCCTTGCTGTTCTTTAAAAAGCTTTATTAAAGTCTTTAGTCCTATTATGTCTGTCACATCTTCCCAGTTCTCACCTGTAGGACTGCTGAGACCTTTCCCCTGTTGTCTCCTTTTAGCGTCACTCAGGATGTCAATGATGAGTGTGGCAAACTCCCGAGCGTTGAAACGAGCCAGCTTCTGACGGCCCTGATGGGAGTTAGGGAGAGAAGAGAACCAGTCATGAGTTAAAACTTTATTGTTTTAAGACATGCGCACACTGTCATGACTGTCTGAAAGTCAGAAAAGGTTCTGAAAGTTTTGAGTTGCACAGTGTACAAAAACAATCCAGCCCACAATCAGTGGTTCACTGCCTGTGTGGCTACTGTGGTCAGCTACCATGTGCTGTGGAAAAACACAGTAATACTGAACACTCACAACACACACGGTCGTGTCTTTCTATAGCTGTGAGAACAGCCATTGGCATAATGAATTCCTCAGACCCCTTTAACCACCACAACTAAATACCTAACACCAACCATACCACTAACCAGGACTTGTACCTAATACTAACACTGAACCATAAAACCAAGTCTTAACCTTCAAAAAGCTCTTAGAAGTTGAGGACTAGCTATGGCAAGAGCTCACACATTTACAAACATGTGCAAGAGAATAAAAAGGTCAGTTTCCACCAAGGTTCTAAACCAGATTATCACACAAAGCAATGTGCTATTCAGAAGACTCCACTTTGGAAGACAAAATAAGGCAAAAGTTTCAACTCTTCTTTTTTTTCAGTGTACTGTCCAATCAGGGCAGAACAAGTATGGGGATGTGGGTGTTTTTCTCTCTGTGTGGATGCTCAAGTTAAAAGTCAATGTTGTGAGCCACAGAGTTGAGGAGAAACTATGTGCGAGGACATGATTTCTTTCCCTCTCTCACACTGAGAGTGAGAGAAAGACGGGTTAGACAAACAAGAGAGCGAGAAAAATCCAGCTAGATTACATTTTTCTTCCTTTCTCACAGCTGAAGAACATCCTTTGTCAATTTCACACTCATTCTTGGCTTCCCCCATATGCAAGATATCACCAGGCTTTTTTGTTTTTTTTCTTGCAAGTTCTTTCACCTTCTTTGTTTGTCTTTCCAAGTTTGTCTTTAGGTTAAAAATGTCTACAGTTTATAAGTATGCAAAGATACCAGCTAATGCAAATGTTTATGAGACCTGTGATTATTTGTTTGTGTAGGTATGAGTGTGTGCATGTTTACCTGGTTGCGTGTGGCAGAGTATTCAGGATTGACTGGTAAGAAGGGCACCGCGCTGCGTTCTGTTACCAGAGTGCTGTGGTTCTGGGTCGTAAGCCACACTAGAGACAAATACATGAAGCAAAAGAATAAAAAATACAGTAAACTTGTGTGTGTGTGTGTGTGTGTTTAAGTCACAAGGTCGTCTTCACCGGAACACGTGCAGCCAAACCCAGAACCCATCCGCCCACACATACAACAGACATAAACAAAGCACAGTAAATAGTACAGTAGATCCTAAAATTGAACTCCAGTCCCTAAAATGCACTGCTGTGCTCTGAGCTCTCCCACTGTGTGCAGCTAAACGTATGTGCATGTGTGTCCTTGCCACTTACCTGTGGTGTGTCTCTCAGAAAGCACAATTTCACTGTTACTGTGGGAAATAAGAAAAGGGGAAGAAAAGGAAAAAAGAGAAGGAGCCAGAGCGAGAAAGGGCCAAAGAGGAGGAGGAGAGAGACTGAAGAATTTCTGAGGCACTTACTCACTCTGTCTCTCCTCCTCCCTTGCTCACTCACTCCACTTGGCCTTCATCTTCAACAGTCATTTTCCTTTTCTCCTCACTCTGCCCTCTCAACATCTATATCGTGAGTTTCTCTTTTTCTCTCCCCCTTGTCTTCTCAAAATTAAGGTAAAGGGTGTCTGTGGAGGAATTTTCTGTTTCTTTCAAAATCTAGCTTCTACACACCAGCTGACATTTCTACCGTACAGATGACAAAAGCGGGAAATCAGGAGGGAGGGGATGAGCCTCACCTGCATCGTTTTCTCTGCGATCCACCTCATCATAGACGTCCATCGCTAGCTCCTCAAAGAGACGATTATTGAGCTGTCACACACAAAAAAATTGACTTCATATATTAACAGGTATGCTTGTACATGCCAAATGCAACAACATCAATGTGAAAAATACGTAAGAGAGACAACAGAAAAAAAACTATGTGAAATCAACCTGATATACAACCATCTGGGCTGAAGTCTTTAAATATTTTACTTGGCATGCTGTTGCCTGGCATTTTCAGTCAACAGTCACATCTTTCCAAAAGGTTCTATATGTCAATCTATAACAAAAGTCCTTCCAAAGTTGAGAACTGACAGGTCTCAGTTTTTGGATTACTCGCATTCTCTATGGCTCAGGAGATGGCCTTAGAACAAATCATTATTTTGGCTAGAGACAGAAAATCTGGCAGTTACACCAAACGACTTTTAGCAAACACCTTTTTACCTTACTTTCCAGGACTCAAGAAAACTGGCTCAGACTATTGTCTTGACAGTTATTACCACTATGATGTAAATGAGCAATAACTTTAATCTCAATTCACCCCAACTCACCGCTTGGAGCTTCTTCTTGGCTGCCTTGGCCAGTTCTGAGAGGTCCAGGCTAAAAGAAAAAAACAAACAAACTGTGAGACGGGCATCACAAACATACAGTGGAATAAAGCGATGGAGAGGGAGGGTGGGTAAAAGACATGGAGATGGAGAGAGAACCAAGAGGTGAGGAGTGAGAAAGGTGTTTTGCTAAAAAGGGAAAACTGGGGGAGAGAGGATGTCAGACTGAAAAGGCTCGATATAATGGGGAGTACTTTTTGAATCCACGTTAACCTGCAGGAGTCCCAGAGACTGGGTGTATCTGTGCTTCTGCAGGCTATTAGCTAGATAGCTAAAAACAGCTAAATATCACTAATCTTTAATTCTGTATGTAGCTCGAGTACAGCAGATGATAATATAGTCTGATTAAATAGATATAAAGCAACTACATGTAAAAAGCTTTACTCACTGATGTGAAGTAAAAAAAAAAAACCTTGGCTTTTGTGCCCAAAGATTACAAGGACTCAAGGATGATGTAAAAGAATATTTAGAATGTCTGTTTAAGAGTGTGGTGTTATTGTCTTTGTGTTACTATGTGCACTAAGGACATATGCTAATGTATAATTTGAATATGAGGAAATGTAAGATTCTCCTGGGGACAATAGCACCTTAATTACTGCAGAAGGTCGTCTGAAACTCTATCCCAAGAGCCTCAATTCGCCTAGATATTTTCTCTCAAAACTAACTGTACCGCCCTCTTGGCTAATGATAACAGTTCAAGGCCAGATAACCTTCCCACTGTAAACCCACTGAAAAAGAGGGAAATCTACAAGAGATGAGATAGCAGAGCAAGGGGATATGATATGATATGAAGGAAGAAATTCTGGGGGAAAAAGAACAAGGAAGGTAAAGATACCTCTGTGTCGGGCACTTAGGACGAGCTCTGGCTCCACCAAGCGCAGCGAAATGGAGAGAACAGAAAATGAGTGAGAAAAAAGAAGAAACAGAAAGAGTGGTAGAGAAGAAGCCACATCAAAAAAGCTTTAATTGGTATTCTCACCAGAACAATACAAGTGAAAGCAGAGTTAGAGGGCAGCTCAGAAGTAAGCCTCATTGAAGTAACAAATACATTTTAAAAAGAGTTTGGTTTTGCTGCTTTACATGTACACGAGTATATTTTTTACTACTACTTTGACTCAGCTGAGAAAACTGAGTTCCTTTCTATTATTTGAAGGAAGCTGAGCCAAGTACTGCCAAATGTGTATCATTGCCTGACTATGCACCTCTGGAGCTCCTAAATCAAACTTGCCATTTAGGATTAATAAACCAAGCAAACTTTGAGCATCTAAATCATTTGAGTTGCCTTTGATAAACAGCCAGCTATGATAAAGAAGCCAAAAAAAATCTCCTTTATCAAACTCCTTTGTTGGGTGGGGTTACATATACTATGGTGCCACCCTCTGGTCAGAACACTAAACTGCATCAGTATCAATCAATCCATGCTAAGGGGAGACAAGTGGGAAGAAGCAGTCATAGAAGTATAGCAAGTCAAGTAGGTGCAAGTATACTAACAAAGATATTTTCATGCAGTCAAACCACACCATGTTTGCACAACAGGGTGCTTAACATATAAGAGTCACCTCATGTTCCATACCTGTCTGCCATTTGAGGAATGATATAATGGCCATTCTTGTGATCTGAGGAGAGAGGAGACTTAATAATTGGATAAAAGCTACCACAGTATGTCACTGAGATTAACTTTTACATTTAAAGGTATGTGAGGTGCATACAAACTGATACAGTCAGGTACCTGGACGCCGTCCACACAAGTAAAAGGCTAGCCTGTCTGTCAGTTCATACTGACACTCTACCAGTCGCTCTGCTAGCTCTACATGGCCCGCCTGCCTGAAACACAGAAACAGACACAAATTATTCTACTTTCATGTTGTGGTTTTTTTTTTTTTAACCTTTTTTCCCCTCACCATTCTCTTGTGGCAAACTGTGCTATTAGTGTAGTGTGCTTCCACTGTCTTTTACCTAGCATAGTCCATTGGTGTGCGCCCATTGATGTCAGGTGCTCCAGGGTCTGCACCATACACTACTAGCAGCTCAGCCTGCAAGATCTGGCCTGCCTTGGCTGCTACATGGAGTGGGGTTGTGCCCTTTTCCTGAAAGTTCAGGTACACACACACACACACACACACACACACACACACGTCAGGACAAGAGAATAACTGAACAACATGATGGAGTGAGTTCAACAAGTAGATTTTTCCTGACCGGGTGGAAGAAGTTGGCCTGAGCGCCGAGGGACAGGAGTCGAAGGCACGTTTCTAAACTCCCTGTCCGCACACTGGAGTGAAGTTGCTAATAGAGAAGCAGTGAGGGTGAGCAGAGAGGAGAAAGAGAAACAGAAACATTAAATTAACAGAAGATTAAATTTCACAGAGAGACACAAACAGGCTGAATCGCCTTATTACCCCACTGAAGCTCTGCAGCAAGGGCACACATATACTTCATTTTCACCATGCATACACATAGCTACGTGACAGCGTTCTGAAGGGATTTGTGCTCACACTTTCCTGCATACTTTATGTCTGCCTGGAGCATCATAAAATACAATCACTAGTGGGTTGCCCTGTCTGGCAAATGGAATTCTCTTGAGAGCAACTGCTTTTGAGCTGCAAAAACAAACATGAGGTAGAGGAGGCAGTTAGCTATATGGTTAACTGATTTGCTTTTCTTCAGACCTTTCCTCCATTTCTGTCTGCTTTTCTCTCTGGTGCTGACTGTCTTCTGTGTGGGCAGCCAGCATCCCTGGATGACTGATTTTTAACATACTCCTCCTATCGGTAATGCACTGATCAGCACGCTGCGTATGTGGTGTGTTAATTTCTGATGATGCACACAACTGATGCTCCAAATTATTACTGGTGACACATCACAACCATAATGACTACACATTCACATACTTAACAGCAGAGTATACTTGTACCCTGTATCATTATTACATCCTGCTGTGTCATTCAAATCCCTTACCTATCTGGGAGTGTGCATTTTTGTGTGAGTAAGTCCGTGAGCATGCATAAGATCTCCTACTGACATCTACGAGTGAAGCATCCATTGTGCTAACACTGGCTATGTCCTTTTTGCTAACTAACCTGAACTCATAAGGTCAAAACAGTGAGCCCTCACCTTACTGAGGTCCTTAGTAGTGACACCATCATCATCACGGCAGGGCAGCTTGTGCACAAAGGCCAGCATCTGGTATTTGGCTCTAATAAACTCTGACTTAGTGGGACTACACAGAAAGAGAATGTAAGAGGTAAACAAAGCAACAATTACAGCTGTATTATAGGTGTCCTTTCAGAAACTAAAGACGCCTTCATCTCATTTTCCATTCAATTATACAAGTATGGTTACCATTTTCCATGGTCCATAGTAAAACACCATGAGGGAAAATTATATGGAATTATATCAAAATGCATGAATTGTGAACTGTTTTCAAATTATGAATTTGTAATTTGATTGAAAGGCAATTCATTCCTTTCGATTCCATTTTCTGACATCTCCTTGACTAGTTGTGGTAGGTGAAAATCACAAAAAGGCCACCCACCCTCTTGAACATAAAAACTCTTGAGTACAAATTTAAATGCTGTCAAGACCAACCAAAATTGATAGGTTACTGCTGAATTACTGCATGATTTACAAAGACAAAACTGGGGCATACAGTATAGTACATTTTAAGATGTTTTGTAACTTCAGCAAAATGAACAATTTTTTTCTTGATGTTAGAACAGAACACTGGGAGCACTCTGCTTTGCAGGGACCAGAAGTTACTTGTGGGACTGGAGGCTGGGCCCCACAACTAATTTGTCAAACTTTATAAAAATGGTGGGGTGTAAAGTTAGAGCAAGTGTTGGCTTTGGTCAAGTGTTAGGTTAAGGGTTAAGCTTAGGCAAGCAGCAGTTCTGGTTAAGGTTACAGCAAGTCTGCTGGAAATAAATGTAAGTCTGTGTGCGGATCCTGTAAGTGATGACCGCAAGGATGTGTGTGTGTGTGGCTGGATGTCATGGAGTATTTTGAGGCTGTAGGGAGTATACTTACTGGACTTTGTCCTGGGGGTTGGGTTTCCTACGACCACTCTGCACCTGAGCAGGGTCCAGGAGGCTGTGCTCCCATATGGAGTTAGCCCCATTACTGGCTAAGGTCTGAACCATCTTAAAAACATACATACGTACAATATAAACAAAAACCCCACTCCCACATTTGTAATTACAAGATAATGCTGAAGCAACACAGTGCTACTCAACCTGCATTTTGGACAGACTGACAACAGCAGATATACAGTAAATACCTACTAGATTTGTACCAATGGAGGGTAGTAATAGAATGTAATATTTACAAGAAGAAAAGCACTGAACCAGATAAAACTGGACTTACACCTTCAGTGCTGAGTCAGATTATGTACCATTCCCCAGTTGTGTAGTGGTATTCTGGGGCCCTGTTCCTATTTCTTTTTTCCTCTCACTCTTCATTTCGCAAGCTTACCTGCAGTAGGGCAGGAGGCCATCCGCTGTGCCTCAGGTGCTTGACTATAGAGATATGGCGCCCTAAGCTGCGATGGACTGAACAGCACTCATCACAGATGAGGACCCCTCGGTTGATACTGGTCCAACCCGGGTCTAACAGACAAACAGACAGATATCATCGTATGTAAATGTGCTGAATTTTACTTGCTTCACCACAACATTCATTTTAAGTCCAGGCTGCAGGAACAATCCTCTTCTCCATTCTACAATACACCCCTTAAAAAAATAGCACTGTAATGTGGTGGGTCTAAATTACAGTTTACTAAAACAGGACTCAATGGTGCCATTTTCCCTAGAAAGACATCTGCTCTATCTACAGTTTTGCTCTGCACCAACTCCAGTCAAGGTCAAGTCAAACATGCTCTCTTCAGACATTTTCTCATTTGTTAATCTGCAATAGGTTTGTCATGAAACATTCAGATGTGTACACAGAGTGACAGACGAAAAGATGAGGAACAGCATAAAGTGTAAAGTACAATGTCCTCTGTCACCAAGCCTCCAATTAGAATTATAACTCTATTAAAATTCACATGGGACTGTGCAATTGTACAGTACAATGCACACTGACAGCAAAGGCAGGCCTGCACTTTATGTGATATGCATCTTTTTAATGAGCCAAATGGCAGTATTAACACGTCAGTGTTGTAATTAACAGAAGTGCTGAACAAAATATGGAGTTACTATAAGGAATACCAAAAAAAAAAAAACAATATGTGGGGGCAACTGTGGTTCAGTGGGGAAAGCAGTCGTCTCCCAACCGGAGGGTCGGAGCTTTGAATCTCGGTGCCTGCAGACCACATGTCAAAGTGTCCTTAGCCAAGATAGGGAACCCCCAAGTTGCCCCTGATGGTTAGAGCCATCAGTGTGAGTTGGCACCGCAGATGGCTGCTATCGGTTCTGTACTGGAAACAAATTCCTTGTGTGTAACATACTTGGCCAAATAAAGGTGATTATGAATTAGCAGTCAGGCTTTGGGGGGTGTTTTGACTATGACTAGGTGCAGCTCTGTGGGAGTACAAAACACCCAGTTAAATCTGGATCATACACACACTGTATATTCCATATTATGCTGGGTTGTGCTAATATTCCACCTTAGCCCAGCACACTCCATATAATCAACTATTGCATAAACAGAGCCCAGCTTGAATAAAAGTGCACAGTTGAACCAAATCAGAATTATTTTAAGGAAGAAGGAAGAAACTTTAGGAAGAGCAGCAGAGGAGAATGGATAGACATGCAATAGATGTCATGTGTACAGAACAGGTCAACATAACAGATTTACAGCGTGGACAATCAGAACGACGAAACGGTGTACTGTAAACATATGAAGACAGCACAAATCCATTAAGATTTTTTATCATATGTTACCTATTTTACTAAATATTGCAGCAATATTTCATGTAAAAGTTTGAGACTTTGAAAATTCCAGACATTATAATTTCCACATTCCTAAAATGTGCGCGCTCCTACAGCCACACACACACACATATACATACACATAAAGTAAACTGAACTTTCAGCCATACACGGCTTATTATAAAACTAGTGATGCTTCACTGACGGTGTATACATACAGTATATACACAATGCCAATGTGAGTCTACTGACACAAGCAGTCTCGTCACAGTCTGAGTCATGTTTTTACCCTCAAGACCCTGATGTGATGATAAGCTCACAAATAACAGTTACACACTAACAAGCACATGTTGCATGCACAATACACATGTCCTCTGTGTTAGTCACTCAGGCTGAGGTAAAACCGTCTGGGCTTATGGTATTAATGAGGCTAGAATAGGCCATCATCAGATGAACTGATGTGTTTTTTAAGTCTTCTGCCTGCAGAAAAAGTTGCCACAATTGCAAAATGTCTTTGATAACAGTGATAGCCTAAATTAGAACAACAGCCTGTGGGCTTTAAAGGCTGAAATGCAGCAATTTAATTCCTTAATCTGTGTAATAAATATAAAAACTCCCACAGGCTATTTTATCTGCTTGGCCCAAAGGATCAATATGAGGCTACACCATTAAGTTATTAGACCTGGACAGACTATTGGCAGCAAGGTAGTGGCCAAATCTGAGCATTACATAATTTCAAATAAAGTTGGTATAATTCATAAATACAGAATTGACATTTGTTTTTATAACTGTCACTTAAGCCTGCATAGTCATATATCAAAATGAGTATTTCTGCTGAAAGTCATTTAAAGTCATGAAAACTCTTGCTGAAATATAAACTATGTCAACAATGAAACTTGTAATAGGTTGCCTTATATTTCAAACTAGAGTTGCCTCACAGTTCTGAACAACATTTTAATTTCAAGGAGCAACATGTAAGCAGTGTTTGGAGCTTTAATACGTTTCAAATATGCCACCTTAGTGTGAGAGGTTAAGCTTTACTCCTATGTCCAGGGGTTAGCATATCGTAGCCTTCATACAATGTGAAGCATTTTGGACCTGTTATCTGATTACTATGTTCCCTCATGGAATAAATGAAGATTCTGACATAAAATCATTTTTATGAATGTATTGATAGTGCTTATTTTTATGCATTGTATGAATTTTATGCCTGCGGTCTCCCCGCATGCCTAAGGAAGACACTGAACCCCGAATTGCTCCCGGTGGCTTGACTAGCACCGTTGTATGGCAGCTTGTCATCATCGGTGTGTGAATGTTGTGTGTGAATGGGTGAATGGTGTATCATCTCCTGTAAAGCGCTTTGGCCAGTGCAACACACTGTGGAAAAATGCGCTATATAAATACAGCCCATTTACCATTTACCATGTAGGTCCTGCTGGAGGCTCATGTCAGTTCACAGCTGATTTTAATTCACACATTATTCGTTTGCTTTTGAAAACACCAGTCACAACATCAACAGCAGGACTTGACAATACAACACTTTTGCCACGTCAAACTGCTCTAAATGTTTGCAAATGAATTTCCGTTTCTTATACAACTGAATCTGTTCACCATCATGACAACATGACTCACTGTTACTATAAACTGTACAGTATCAGTCATTTTTTTTGCAGACATGCCATTGAATTGTGCCCACATGTGACACAAATCTGTGTAGTAGGGAGGTGGCCTGTCACCAGTGGCTAGGTCAGCTTTCTGCACAACACAATGTTGTCAGGAAGGGTTTACATGCAGAGAGAAGATGGTAAGCAGAATATAGCCAGTAACACATACACTGACTGCCATTAATGAAAAGAAACCCATGTAAATAAACTATTGCAAACAAACATGCGTTTCCATTTTTCCTAACAGGATTAATCTGTCAGAGTCAGAAGACTGAAGTTGCTATGGCATTCAAGAAGAGATGTTTAGCTTCAACTGGTTAATGCTGGTCACATTATAAATTGGGAAAAGCAATCAGGGCAACAGGACAGATGAACATTTGTGAAAGCAGGAAGTTAGTTACGTGTATAGTGGTGTGAGGGTTTAGGTTCAGGTGATAAATCAGGAGCAAGGTGTAGCCAGCAAGATTTTGAACACCGAGCTGATGGACCCTCTGCTATCAGTGGGAGCAGCTGTTGTAATACACATGAATGAATGCAGGCAACACACACACACACACACACACACACACGGTGGAGCGGTTATAATCATGTGCTTCAAACCAAACAGGAGGGCATGTGAGGCTCAATATGCAAGGATGGTAAAAATGTTACTAAGGTTGTTTTGATATCACCTCCAGCTACTTCACTTTACGACAAAACGAGTTTTAAATGGTCACAGCAATATGAATAGAATACTCCCATCTAACGAGTGAATTATGAATTCTTTCCGACTTGAAGCCGAACCAGGTTAAATGTGGCTTTCAAATTAATTTGCCCAGTTAATTCCGTCAGCCCTAGTGACTAACGTTATGTTATTACTAAACTGAGGAGAACAGTAGAAATACTGTTAAAATATACAATCCTCAATATGTTTCAACAGTCTATATGAATCACCAAAGATTAATGTCAGGTACCGTTAAACGACTGGCTGGTAGCTGGGGCTGAATCAGCTTAGCAATAACTTGGGTGTTTGGCAAAAGTTAGCTAACCCCGTTGCTGTTAGCTAAGGTAGCCTATTAATGTCAGCCCTGGTTACGGCATACAGCTTAAAAACGCCACAGGCAAACGCTAACAACAACAACACTAGGATTTTGTAATATAAAAATGATATTATATGTTAGTTCTTTAAGTGCAAGCTCAATGTTAATAACAGCGAGTAACACAGTGCGTCCAAATCAGCAGCTCGTTAGCCAGGCTAAGCTAACATGTTAGCTAAGAAGTCTGTCCCGGTCACGAAAATCAAAACAAACGCCTGTCCGATTAGGAAGGCGATATAAGTCTGACACCCAGCTCTTCTATTACAGCAAACAAAGTAGTCGTCCTCACATATGGCCTCTGTCAAATAAATATAACTTACATATCAAGCAGCTCAATGGGGCACATTAACGTTGAGCTGCAATTAGCTAAGGATATTCTCCGTTGCGATAACGCCTATTTTTCACTGTTTATTTTGGGCCTAAGCGACGCTTGGAAGCCCTGGCCGTTTTCCTGCTCTGCGGACCCGCTGACAGCGACCGCAGCCTGGGCCCTGTTGTCCCACCATGTCGCCCTTCGGACGTATTGTTCCAGTACAGTGGTCTATTTTGATGTATTACCTGGCGCACTGCAGTCGGCGCAGATTTCTGTCCGCTGTAGCTTTCTTGACATCTCGAAAGTGGCTGAAATCGAGAGGTGGATGTCGGCGATGATGTGGTTGCTCGCCCCTTTCCCCCGAGCTACCGACCGACGTCTGCCGTCAACCGATGCGGCCCCTGAATCCCCGGAAGCCGGGTGGTGTGATCGGCTTTCCCGGCCAGCTGACAGTTAAATTTCCCGTTTGTTCCTGCGGTCTCTTCGCCCACGCTCACTGCCGGCCCATAGGTCTAGAGCCTAGTTACGTGAACATAATTGTTCTGGATGTTGGTATGAACCTTCATTTCGGAATATTTAGGCTACTAAATCTGTTCGCTGCATTGCCCGCAACTCACCGAAAGACGGCAGCTCTTTACCTGTCAGCGCGCACACACACCCAACATCCCCGCAGCCTACCTATGGAGGGGCGAGGAGGTGGTACAAATAATCCTGTCACTATAAAGGTGAGATGGATTTCACAGAAAGATCAAAATGGATAGGTATAAAAAGTCAGCACACCAATATGTTTAAAATCTAAACAGGCAAACTAGGAACTGGTGAAATTATCATGGTCGTTTTTCAAAATAATTATAGACATACTAAGCATTCATTCTATTTATTTATTTATTTACCAATCTCATATAGGTTTGGTAGCTAAATAAAAGAAATGTATAGAACATTTTGTTTATTTGTTTAGTTAATGTTTCATTTTAAAATAAATAAACAATACATATACACTTGCTCAATATAGCCTAGACAAAATAAAGAAAGTACAGCATCCAAAAGAATACAAGTTCATGGGACAAGGCCATGCAAAGACTGCATACAAATTTAAAAGACTGTGAATGGGAATATAACCTATAACATAAACAAGACTTTAGGCGTGGAACTGAAGCAAGACAGAATAAAATATGCTTTTACTTAACCTTAACATTGGATGGTTTTTCATCCTGAAATTGATATAGTCTTTGACTGTCAATACGGCGCTGCCTACTTTTTATTCTGTATACAGTATGGTCTATATCAGTAGGCTACTGTATATACATTCCTGTAGTTGCTAGAGTTTGTGTAATGTCCTGCT
>NW_018127888.1:216644-225685 GCF_001952655.1 Monopterus albus | reverse complement strand
TTTTCATGAAGCATATGCTTTATCACAATACATCCCTCACAGGGGATTGGCTGCGTGTGCGCACATTTCATTGCAGCTTGTCAACGCATCTTTCTCACTCGCCACCGGATGGGAGGAGTGGAGGAGGATAGATGTTAGAGTAGGCAGGGGGAGAAAGAGAGAGGGAGGCGAGAGGTGGAGGAACGGATGGTTAAGAAATGAGGGTGTAGCGTAATCTAGGGGTTTATTCGGTGTAGCGTAATCTAGGGGTTTGTTTCTAGCAATGGTTTTCACGGGGCTTTGCCGTTTATTCTAAGCAGAGTGAAGAGAGAATCAGTGACTGTGTCTGACGCGTAAGGCTGCCACCACACGCCTTTGGGCATCACCGCCGATAAAGGATGATAGGACTGATTATATAGCGTAAATTGATAACTAAGTATCCGCAGTGAAGGAAGACGAGGGGCAAACTATGATCCTAGGATGATTTCTGCTAAGAAAACTCCGGAGAAGAGTCGTTATCCTGTTCACTATTTGGTGTGGCACAACAAACACCGACAGCTGGAGAAAGAGCTGGCAACCAACGAGCAGGTGAGACAGAGACGATCAAACACATCTCACCACACACACATAGGCCTGTGTCTTTATTATAGGCTATTATATGGGCGTGTGGGTTGAGAGATTTAAGATATGGTGGTATAGATGCCATCTATGGATCACCTCATTGAAAAAAATAATGGGAATAGCGCAGTTAATTACGTGCAGGGTGGAGGGGGACACTTGTAGACCATATTACAGACTTGAATTTACACTATTTTTTTTATACTCATCCATTTATAAATCAGTGACATACTTTACATGTCAAGAATTTGTGTTATTTACTGCACTGGTGCTTAAAATATTCCTCCTCCCTGTAATTTTAATATACATGGGAAGTTGTATCAAGAGTTTAATCCTGGAAACATTCTAAGTGCAAATGAGTGTAATTGCTGAGCCTGATGGCTGTTGTAGTGTATGTGCCTGTGTGTTTTTGGTAGAGTCAGTGGTGCTTTATGTCTGTGTGTAAGCAGCATTATTGTGAGATCTACTCAAAACTGTAGGCTCTCTACCTTCCCACCAGCACCTACATCGTTTGTGAGTGGGTGAGACAATGCAGATACCGTGCATGTGGGTGAACAGTCGCCAACCACCACAGTAAATACAGAAATGGGATCAGTAAGGGGCTGTGTTATGTTTCCAGATAGAGATGATTTTTATAATCAAAAGCTTGAAGAATTATTTTACTTCACCTCAAGAGAGCACATTAAACTATTCCAGTGAAGTGAGTCAAAATTCTTTCCTCCTAATTGTACTGAAGCCCTTTGTCATTACACTAGATGGTCTGCAGGTTAGCAACTAAAAGATTTTTGAGGACATGCATCATGCAGCTGCCACTTTGACACACATATGCCAACTTGCCCACACACATTTATGCACACTTGCCTACAAATGTGCGACCTTACTTCACCAAAATGGTTAGCATGTGCCACCAAAGGCAGCCATCAACTGGTTTACCACAATCCCTACATTTACAATAAGGATGTGTGATATTGACCTTTACATTTAACCCTTGATCTTATACCTGTGGGAAAGAAATAATGAAATGTAACGCACCTTACAATGAAGAGACTCGAAGGACAAATGAAAACGTCTGGTATTCACATCAGTGCCACAGGTAACTTACTCTGTTTTGTAGCTAGTGGAGCTTTGCCATTGTGGAATACTCACTTCAGTACTCTACAGACTCAACAGTTAACTAAATTAACATGTCATTAGCTCTTTGGTTTCAAATTCATTATTAAATGTTAATGTTCAGCATAGAATCCTCACAAGGATCCATCATTAGTCAGCCATCAGTGTTAAAAGTTGGTCTGATTGCCCAACAGTTTGAAAAGTCTTGACAACTGTTGGGTGAATTGCTGTGGATTTTGGTACTAAGCAGACATTCACAGTTCCCAGATGAATACTGTAAAGACTGATAGTTCTCCGACTCTTCATCCAAAAGCACTATGTGAACAAAATCCAAAAAGTCAGGGTGTTTCTATAACCAGTGACCAAAATTCCTCCAGCCTCAGATGTATTTTCAGATTTATGCTGATGCAGCGCATATGCCTTCAGTGTTTTACTGGGCTGTCTTTTTTAGCCCAGTCACCACCAGAAACGTACTGTGACATTCCTCCAGTTTCCTAAAATAGGCCATATATCCATTGTATGCTGGCAAACATGTTTGACTGTCATAAAGATGCACATGGAAACTGGGTGTGGCCTATTTATTAAACTGGATGCTGAGTTCAAGGCCCATAACACATTCATATCAGTGTCTATTATTCCCACCACTAGGTTTTCCAAAAATGAACTGCCAGGGTGAGAAGAAATCATACTGTGAAAAGTAATAGTTGGACTTGTGTCACATTTGAGGAGTCCAGTTCCTTTGTCTGTCTTTTTTCATAATAGCAGTCTATAGATTACAGACTGCCCTAATCTTCATGGTACTAAATAACGTTTTTACCAAGACATAACTATTTTGTATAAAAGGGCCTCCCCCATTTTCCATATCATAGAATTTAGATTAAGAATCAAGCTTTTATACACATTATAGACAATTACACATGTCCCTGTTTTGCAACCCCTCTGTGAGATACCAAAAATCCATTATGATGCTATACTTGGTAAATTAGAAAAAGTAGTTTAATGGTTCTCTACATCCATCTCAAACGTTAACCTGTTGACTTATTATTTCCAGATTTCTTTATTTCTTCCCACCAACAGGTAGTGATATTTTATTTCACTGGTACTTCAGAAATACAATACTACATTGTAATTTGTGGGTATTACCAAATTAAATAGTAAATATGTACTTGCATATACTGTACTGTAGGTGAAATTTCACATCATCTATAAATTGGAACTTTTGGCTTTATTTGCTTTACACAGATATAATCAATATGTTCTTTTTTAGAAATATATAAATATTTAATTATGCTAATTGGATTGCTCTTGCTCTGCATTGTAACACAGGACATTGAACTTTTTATAAACTAAGCCAAACAGACTGCTTTGTAGTTCTTTTTCTTATACTGAATGAGAATAAACACACACCCGTTGAACATCCTAAGTACCGAGGTGTTTAGAATAAATTCATGTAGCCTATATATACTGTATATCTATGATATATTCTGTAATGTTCATCACAGTAGTGACTTATTGAAGATACTGGATTGCATGGGTGCCATACATTTTACTGGAATATAGCAGTGTCAAAAGAAGCACCAACAAAATAGAAAATAAGAGAAAAAGGTACAAAATAGGACCTTAGTTATCAGCTAGCTCTGCTTGATGGAAGCCAGTAGTAAACTATAATTTCACTTCTGTCTTTTCTTGTTCCCTTCTCACTGTTGTGAACTTCTGCTGAACTTCATCAATGAATGTAACTACAAACTAGCTCTGCATTTCTTGTTCTTTCTTATTGTGTGTATTTGTTTGTGTGTGGGTGTATGCACATGTCAGTATGAACCAAGGTTTTGCATGTGCTGTATAACTCAACCTTTTGCATAGTCAAACATTTTACAAACCACACATTTATATTAGCTCTAAAGATTAGCATCAGATCCCAGAACTCATCTGACACAGTTTATGATGTACTGTACTTTAAACTGTAAACCGAGCCTGCAGTTTATAAGTACAGTGCTGACTGAACTACAGTAGGGCAGTGTACACACACAAACATACCATCAGAATCATTATTCCTGTGCAAGTTGAGTGTGTAGGGATAATAAGCAAAGTTTATGGTTATTTAGATGTGTAATTTAAATGCTTTTGTAGTTTCAAAAAAAATCCATTTTAGAAAATTAGGACAAATGTCACTTTGCCAAGTATGTCCAAGCCCTAGTTGATGTGCCTGCTGTGAATAACCAGGACATTGTCTATATCACATGCATTGATCCAGTGGTGGAAAGTGATTAACTACATTTACTCAGGTATTGTACTTAAGTACAATCTTACGATATCTGTACTTTGAGTATTTTCATTTTCTGTTACTTCTTACTTTGACTTCACTAAAGTTTAGAGGCATATATTGTACTTTTCACTACACCACATTTATTTTATAACTTTAGTTACTAGTTACTTTTCAGAACCAGATTAATACAAAAAATACTGTACAGTTATAAGATGTCATTGGTCTGTGGCGGAAAATTCACAGGCTACCCAGCAGTAATTCAAATTATATGCAAATAAACCGGTTAAAACTAGCTCCCTCTTTACCAGCTGCAACATTAAATCTGATGTACACAATAATGCATCTGTAATTATAACACAGTAATATGACATACAGGAATTTGAAATGTGCCATTCTGTATAATGAGTACTTTTACTTTTAGTACTTTAGATATGTTTTAATGCTAATACTTTTGTACTTTTACTTAAGTAATATTTTTAATGCAGAGCTTTTACAGTATATTTCCACACTGTTGTATTGCACTTTTTACTTAAGTAAAGGATCTGAGTACTTCTTCCACAAATGCATTGACCTGTGCTTAGATTTGGATGCTTGGAATTTGAATTTCGGTAACATGAAAATCAAGGCCACCAGTCATCATTTCTCACTGACTTAGTGTGACAGTATCCAGACAGACCAACCAAATGAGAGAAAACATGGAGGAGGGGGTACTCTAAAATTGGGTGATTGCAATTATGCAAATATCAGTTCCACTGAACAGACTCTGGATGGAGTAAATCATGTGTGGTGGTTACATAGGCCTTGGTCCCAGCATGTGTCATTTTAGCCATACGCCTCTCTTCTGTCCTTTGTTGTCTGCTAGTGATGACCAAAGGTTCACTGTAACAGTTTAAACATGATCTTGTTAAAACTCTGAATAATATCATTTTCCAATCAAAGAGCAAAGTAATGGATTTAGCTGAAGTCCTGTATCAACAAGGGCAGTAAGTACATCTGAAGCAGTGAAGCCAAAATTAGGAGGAGGAGGCATCATATACACTTACACACTTGGCATAATGAAGTGAGTTTAAAATCCACTTCTAGAGAGAGTGAAGACAGAGATTCCTGTTGTTAGCAACAGCCATGGCAGATAATGAGGAAGAAGAGTACTAGAGACACATATGCATAATCCTTGTTGCAACAATAGATTATTACAATACAGTGCATTGTGGTAGTTTCTATGATATCACTGACAGGCATTAGGATATCACATTACGGCCATGCCGTTACACCTTGGATAACAATGGCAGTATTGTGCAGATAGCGCATGATAATGTTTGGTCTCTGATGAATTTGGTTTCCACTCAGCTGTGGAAGAATTGTATAATATCACTGACCTCTGTGTTATGCCATAGTAAAATAAAAGTAATCTATAGTCTTCTCCATATCAGGTTTTTAAAGCCTGCCCAGCCTTTAGTAAAATGATGACACACATTTTATTTCACTACTTTATGTGCATGCGTCAAATACCCAGCACTGTTTCTGGCTGGGCGCTTATTTCCCTCCAGCACAACAATGTAGTAAACAGCTGGTGTGAGATGATGCTGAAAGTTTTTTTTAATGCCTGTTTTCCAAAACATATGGCAGTGTGAGTCTGTCAGCTCCGGTGTTTGCCCAGTGTTCCTTAAACAGCATGTAACAGTGTTTTGAGTAAGTGATTGGAGCAGAAATGCTGCCACAGCAGGCTCCAGTGGAATAATTGGTACATCGGATATCAATGCTACGGCGCAAAGCCAAAGAGAGGAAACTGAGCATAGTAACAGGAGTAGTGGTTGAATGAATACCAGAGCCACACAGCTGACCCACAAAGAATAGGAGTATGCAATACTGATAAATATGACATCCAGATATTTTCTGGGATTTTATTTATTAAGATAAGCAGAAGATATTTTGCATCCTTCAAAAGTGTGTTTGACATAGTCTTATATTATACTAGTTCTTAAAGATGGCAATGTCAACATCATCAACTGTAAAAATGATGAACAGGCTAAGAGTTCCCAGAAGTGAAGCCACCCTGACTAGATCACCCCCTGATGGGTGGTTGCAGTATAGGTCATAAATCCCATCTCCTCCATGTTAGCGGATGGCACACACTAAAACCTCAAAGTACAAATCAAATACATTTTTCCCAGAGGTCATTTCTCTTGTCTTTGGTAGATATTATTAGATTTGAATACTAAAATTTAAAAATGATTAGCCACGCAATGAACAAATATCCAAATAGTTGAATATTTGGGCACAGCCCAGGTAAGTAAAGCAAGGTAAAAACAGGAAGGGGCAACATCACTGACAGACTGAACCAAGCAGTAGAGGCACAAACAAAGTGATGACAGAGAGGAGAGGATGTGAGGAGGAAATAATGACAGACTTTGACTATGAACAGGGCAGGTCTGGGTTGCACACAGACGTAAAAGCACAGTGCCATTAACAAAGAACAGGGCCATGTTAGGAGTGATTGTTTATCTTGAGACAAAGGCAGGAAATATCACAACGATCTCGACATTCTTTCCCCATTGCTGTTTCTTGTCTCTTCTATGTCTCTGTGTCCGACCCCAGCTCTTTTATTTTTTTCTCAGTGTGAGGTTTGGTTATGATGCCCTCTGTAAGGTGCTCATGTTAAATCATCATTATATCAGCTTATGCTTGCCTGCTAGCTTGAGGGAATGGAGCCATAAATTAAAGCTCTTGGGTTTTCTGTCTACGCTCTAGGCCTGAATATTTGTACCAGCCATCTTCTATCTGCAGGCACCTGTGCCATCTTTACCTCATCTCCTCCCTTTTCTATATTTCTCCAAGCATCCATCCATCAACCCCAGCCTTCTTTAGCCCCTTTTTCACCGCCTGATACTTGACTTGATACTCAACTTGACTCTATTTGCTTTTGGTACCAGCAACGCCAAAACTACCATGAAACTGCCGTAGCAGGGCAAGTTCAAAACTGTTAAAATTTTCATCCTAGGACTCTTTTAATGCCATTTTATTAAGTTTTGACAGTTTTTTGGGTGAGAAAACAACCATCTAGTTTTTGAATATGTGGTTAATCTATCCAGGTAATACCAATTACAAATGTGCTCCAAGATATGATGACCAGCTATGTGCCAGTTAGCTAGCTTTACTTAGCAGTCATAGATGTAGCCATTGTGCTCATATTTTCACATTGAGTAACTTATGGGGTACGTGATAAGATGTACGATGTGGTGAGTCATATAATATAATGATTATATTATATAGCAACAGTGGCTCGAGGCCTCTGACACCATAAATTTTACCCTCTATAAAACTCGTGAGAGAGAAGCAGCAACTACCATTATGAATGAATGAAGAACGAGCGACTGGTGTCATTACATGTAAACATCTGGGTTTATCAGTTGCAAGAAGGCCATGTAGTAATGATGAATTTCTCTGACCAATTGGCAGTCTGCAGTGTTTACATATCAGCTCACTTGGAACCTCAACCTATACTAAAAATAGTACCAGGTACCAGGTACTATCTCCGACATTTGACTGATGGAAAAACAAATAAGGCGAGTAGAGTTGTGTCAAGCTGAGCCAGTACTAGGCTGTGGAAAAGGGGTTTTTGTAATTGCAGCAGAGCAAAGCCACAAGAGATGCCATGAGGGCTGGGTTGGGGTCGGATTTAGTTAAGTTGCTGAAAGCTTTTACCAGAGAGAGACAAAGAGACTCAGACTGGCAGTAACAGGCAGAACAAAGGGGGGTTGGTGATGAAATAACAAAGAAAAATGGGAGGAAAGAAATTAAAGTAAAACAAATATATAGGAAATTAATGAGATGAAGTAAAGAGCTGTTTGTAGGCATCAAGAAGGTGTCAAAGTAATTAAAGTCATCAATCTTTGACTACTTTGGACATTAAATATGCTTAGTTTCATGTCAAATAAACAAGCATAGGTTGGTTTCAGGTTTAGGGTAATTGAATTCTTTCCATCACAACTTGATCCAAGTAGGGATGATGCTGCCCTGGGTATTTCTCTTCGATCCATTCTCTACTGCTCCTGTGAAAGTCTCCACCTCTAGAACAGGAAAACACATCCTCACATTCGATTCACATTTCATTAATATGTATTTGGATTCTTCATTATTCATTGATTATGCATACCCTTACATATATCTACAGTTTCTGTCAAATAACGCACCACTTCTCCCAGAAAATTGTTGCAATCACAAATTTTTTTGGTATTCTCATGTTTATTTCTTTAGTTTGAATAGGGGTTGTGTTGTTATAGTAGAAACAAAAGAAATAAACATGAGAATACCAAAGAATTTGTGATTGCAACAATTTTCTGGGAGAAGCGGTGCATTATCTGACAGAAATGCAGGGGTGCCAGTACTTTTGGCCATGATTGTTTGTGTGAATATATCTTTTGTTGCAGCAATTGAAATTGTTGAACACATGCTCATAAGATTTCCATATTTGAATTCCATACAACTGAAGTGAAAAAAAGAGAGAGAGGTTTAACTAACAGACAGGTTTTAACAGTTTGTGGTGATGCACTACAAGTCTATGCATTATCAAATGTGATGTAGAAAATGACCCTGAATCAATATACTGACATTTCTAAGTGTATGGATTTGTCCTGCTGTTTGTCCCTTGGTTTCGAGGTAAAGTGCTAACTATGTCCTTATAGCACATGCTAGTAGAACTGATGCATCTGAACTTGTCCACTTGCCAAGTGCATAAACATGAAGTCATGTAAACAATTACATTTTAAAACATCATGATATTTCTTTATTTGACATTTTCTGGCAATGAAATTCTAAATGTCCCAGAGAAAATTACCCTCTGGTTTCATTAAGCTGAACGCAAATACCTCTTGCCAGACCACTGGGTTTACCTGAGCTTGCTCCATAATTCACATGCTCACACACACACCAATAAGTGACAGCTGTGGTGTTTCGGTCCAATAGGCTAAAGCTTGTTCCTTATGTGATTGTGTTCTTTTAGAGCGGATGCAGTGTGTGCTTCATTCACACGTAATATTTTTCTTCTCCTTCTGTGTGTGCCTGCATCTTT
>NW_018127888.1:136636-216598 GCF_001952655.1 Monopterus albus | reverse complement strand
TCGGCTGGTATTTTGGTGAGGTCTGACAGTTCACTGCGAGGAACAGGTGTCCGAACCTTTAGACAAACATCAGAAAAGCTCTCTTTTTACTTCTCTCTTTGCCACGATGACAGGCCCATCAGCATCCCACCCCTTGTCCTTCATCTCTGTCTGTGTGTCTTGCTGTCTGAAGACACTAAAGATGACAGTAAGCAGACATCATGCAGTGAAATAGAGAAACATTAAATATGCTGGAACGTAGGTCAGTATTGGTATTATCGCTGGGTGATCTGATACATTTGGTTGTGCTTCAAGAATTCACTCAGTTCACAGTCCTTTAATGCACCAGCACAAATGGACTCGTGGCTGTGTTAAGATGAGCGTGAGACATCGTGGGTGGTTTTGTTATTCTTCTGAGGGGTTATCACCACCACCTGTTCTGCTCACTCTGTGGTGCAAGTTTTGTACTTGTTCTTTTATTTCTGAAGCAGTGTCACATAGATCAGAGTTTCATGGCAGTCTAGTGTTTGTCAAGTCTCCTCTGGATGGAGAATCTCATGCGTGGGGGGAGCAGGGAGGAGAAGTTATTTTTACACTCCTCCCTCCCATCACCATCCTCTGCTCCTGTGTGCCCCATGGACAAACATTTTGGAAAAGCTGCTGCATGTGTATATGCACAGTGTTGTGTGTGTGTGTGTGTGTGTGTGTGTGTGTGAGAAAGATTGATGTTGGCTTAAGTACCTGCCAAGCTGCATCAGGCCAGGCACATACTGAGGGTGGGAGAGAGGGGGATAGAAAAACGGAGGGAGCGGTAGTGAAAGAAGGAGCAGATGCCACAGATAGAGGTGCATATCAATAATGCAACCTGCACTGAGCTCACTGTTGAGGCAGGGCAACATGGGAAGGAGCGAAGGGAGAGAGGAAAGCAGAGGAGAACTAGGAAAGAGTTTTATTTTAAGATGTAGATATAGGTTAGAGAGAGACAGGAAAGAGTTCATTGTGCATATAAATTGTTAAGGTGACGGACAGACCAAGCAAGCAGAGGTAGATCTATAGGAGAAGGTTAAAAATGCTGAAGCCATGAGAGACGTTTTAGAGAAGTGGTGGAAGGAGTCTTAAGTAGAACACATCTAGAGCTAAAAAAAAAATTCAAATTTTTACATCACATGTTTTCTTCATATTGCATATCACCATAATGACAACAATCTCTTCTTATTGCGAAACACTGTTTTGATAGGCTGAGAGTTTTTATAAGGAGAACAGACACTCAGAAACTAGACTGGAGAAATAATTTAAGGTCACTTCTTTCCCTGGCTTAACAACAGAATAGACCAAGTGCTTTGCAGTGTCTGCACAGTGATGACAATCTCATCTGTACTCCATTTCAAAAGCAAAAGGTTAAAAGGTAGCTCTAAAAGGAAGTTCATCAGTTAATTAAAGCGGTCACATGCAGCCACTTTTGCAGTAACAGCTTTTATAATTATGCAGTTACTCTGATATGGATGATGCTTAAACCTTTGGCAGAACAGGTCAACAATATGGAAGCTATGTGTATATCCTTTCTTTCCGAAAGTTAAATGACAAGATTGATACCTCTAAGAAAATACACCAGTTTATTAGATACACCTAAAACTAACTAACTGAGGCTCAGCTAAACAAAAACACCTCTCTATGTGTCATGGGCCAACCCTTCATCACCATCTTCATGTGCCCCCATTAATGACCTCTGTTGTAATTTTTTAAAAATATTTATTTATTTATTCATTCGAGTGAAGATAGGGAGCCAAGAGATGAGCAGTGATGACATAATGCCCCTACTGTAACTACTGAACAACACAAGTCAAACAAGACCAGTGAGACTGCCCTGTCTATGTGTTTATGTGTGTGCCAGAGGGAACGAGAATGCACGGCCCATTAGTCGTAAACAACTATTTCCTCTAGAGATTTTGTATTTTGTTAATGGGTTTGGGGAACTCAAAGTGCTTTTCATCATGTCCTAGTTTATGTGTGTTGTATACTGTGTTTCTGTTTAGTGCATTAAATGTTTGATGATGGTGAATATTTTAGCATGTCGCCCTGTGTCACCACTGCTTATCCACACATCCTTTTTCCATCAATGAAGTTTGTACCGTTTTGAACTTTATCTAGAATTTACTGTGTAAATTACAGCTCTCCGTGTGCCGTGTTAACTCCGACTACCATCTGTCACCATATTCAATTTTTCTCTGTCCCAGCTGCCACTGATGTGAATTAGGCCGAATGAACCAGAGCAAATCACAGAGGCTGCAGGTTGAGACCGACACTGCTTTCCAATAGCACTTCAAGGTGTCATCACAACAAATTTCTCTCATACTGACTTGTGTTGATTTGAAAAATTGACTTTGCAGGATGACACATATCCCTATGTGTTGTATTACAGTGTAGGTTGCTAATCATAATGAAGGGAAACTGATGATGGAGAGAGTGCTAGATGAAAATATCAATCCTGATTGGGGATGCCTGGCCCTTTGAAACATCTGTTTGAGCAAGGCACCTAAAACTGCACCTTCACTGGATTTACCAAACAGTCATATTGCTTATCTGTGTAGTCATATTATGCCTTATATTCCAACAACAGTGCAGGATCTAGGAAGGGTATTCTCAGAATCTTGGTAGCAAGAGGAATTTGGGATAATTAATTCCATGTCATCCTCTGTTAAAGTTCTATGTGCTGTTATCTAGTTGACTTGAAGAATTGTTCAATTGGTAATATTCTGTTATTGGGTTGTAATGGGAGGAAAATGAGAAAAAAGTAGAAAGGATTTCTGCTAAAACATATTGCTGAAAAATCTTCAATTAAACAAAACCGCAGGACTGTCAGCAAAGATGCTGAGAATCTTCTCTGGTAATACACAGTATAGGTATGTGGCAGCAGCTCTCACTTAAGAAGTTCTGACTTTGAATAAGGTCGAGCAATAGAAATAAGGCTAATTGTGATAGACCAACAAGCCAATGTGCACTCAGTAACATTTCAGGGTTTCATTCGTCATGCTTAGACTGACTTGCAGTCACCAATATAATGGATATAGCAAATAATACAGCATGCCTGGTAGCATAATGCATCACAGAGAAGTGTCATTGGGAAAAATATAAGCCAAGAAGACAGGGTAAATATATTCTCCTCTTCTCGCTTTTTTTAATCATTCTATAACCATGACTGGAGCTACATCAGTTGTGGAGATGAGGGAGAGCTACTTAAGTTACAGTTCAGTGGATGGTTCTGTTGTCTCTGTCATTCTGTGTTATACTGTTTTTGGCAGCATCCTTTACTCTCCCTGACCTGTCTCCTTTTATATCCTCCCTTTCTTCTATAATCATCCTGCTTTCATGAATTTCCCTCCCCTTCTTTCTGTCTCCTACCATCTCACCACATTTCTGTTTATTTGCTCCCTCATTAGCAGCTCTCTTTCACCCACCCCAGCTCCTTTTATGGCATTATGCTGCATTTCAGCCTCAGGTCTTGTGTCCAGGGTAATTCAAAAGGGGTAAAGCTGTAAAATAAGCTTTAAACTATTAAACACCAACATTACGTGCAGCCACATAAAGAGGGAGCAAAGGATGAAAAGTCAGCTATGAGACAGTGCAAGTGCCATAAAAAGACAAAAAGGATCTTCCAGCTCGTCCATCCTTCTCTATTCATCATTTTTGTTCCAGTCCTTCTGCTCTTTTTTCTTTCCACTTCATGTTCTTTCATCAATATGTGAAACGTTTCTTTCCAAAATACCACATTTTCTGAACGTTACTAATAATATTCAGAGGTGGTTTTTACTTGCTTAGTTCATTTAGACTTCCTGTCTAAATTTTTCCCGTGACTGTCGTGTTGTTCACATTTATCCATGCATGAACCTGTGTTATCTATATTGTCCTTTGAGGCACTGCTTGTGTTAAACACGTGCACACACACAACACTGAGAGCGGCTGTATTTGCATGTTCCACCTGGAGTCCGCTCATTATGTAGCGCACACAAACAAAGCTGACGGTTCGCTTTCTCCCCCTGCCCTGTTATGACGCACCATCCATCTATTCCCCAGCCTCCACTACTCCTGAGGGACTCCCTCATGTTGTTGTGTCCTTCAGATCCCCTCTGTGCCTCCTCTGCTCTAAATTTCTTTCTCCATTTGTCCTCACCCTTCAACATATCTTTCTCTGTTTCTTAAAACAGACAATACTCTATCCACCTTATTTGCATCTGCCTCTGTCTCTTTCACACTTTCACGCTCTGTTCATCCATATCATGTCTTTCATATTTAAACATATACTCTATGTTTGTGTGGGCCTTATGCAGTTTTCCTCATTTCCCTTGCAAATTGGAGGCTGCAGTAACTGAGTGATAATGTGAGTTTTTTTTCCCGGTGTGTAGTTCTCAGATAACCAGTGTTGGACAGTAGCTGCCAGATATTTTTATTAGATTATTATACAATGAGTGTAGTAAATATTCAGAGCAGCTTGCTCATTTTGAATTTTTTGTTTAGTCTGGTCCTAGTTGCTTAAAAATTCATCTTGAATACATTTGCTCCATTTCTGCTGCTTTGATTTAAGGGTTTATGTGGATCAATAAGGACTCAGGCCTTCCCCTTGCTCATCTATGCAATATTTCTGTTATGTTGTACATATTATACTGTAGATACACTATAAAAAAAACAAATCAAACACTCAATGTTCTCCAAATGGTCTCATTTTTAGAAAGCATTTTCCACAGATTCCTTAAGGTTATTTTAAACTGCTGATTGTGACCTAGCTTCAAGAGTAATCCTTAATTAGAATTCAAGACCACAATGGGCTGACAGTACTGACCTTGGATCAGTCTAGGCCCTGGATAATGATAGCCGTCAGCAGCTCTGTTTAATTGGATGGCAGATCCGAGATCAGTGTTGTAAATTTGCTGATTTTGAAAGAACACACTGCAGAGGGAACCGACGTGAACAGCCTAGGGAACAGACAGAGAGAGGGAGAGGCAATTTCATTCAGAGCAATACATCTAGTTGTTGAGACATGCCATCTCATTAGGTGTACAACCACCATAGCTCATGTAGTAATAAGCAGATTGAAAGCAATGTGGGCACTGCTGCTGTTTGACATGATTACACTTGTAGGTTGTAGGTTGCTGATCAGTAATGATATGTTACTCTGCAACATATTCTGGATTATCATATAGACAAAGGGTGTCAATAGTGAGTGACTTGTCCATTCATCTTTTTCAACATGCCTGGCCTGGCACACCTACTGTTTAAATACATGTGAAGCAAAGGAAGACCTGCAAACAACTATTTCTTTCCAACCTGGACTCAGTATATCTGACATGTATCAAAATCAGATGATAAATTCCCTTGACATATTGCTCAAAAGTCAATAATGCTTTAGGTACTAACGGTAATTAAGTACCTCCTTATTTCACAATTTAGAAAACCTTTCTTATTCACTACAGTGCCAAGAGTTGCATGATAAGATTGATTTTCCAGAGACTTTTGCCTCTGTATGCTAATATATATGCTGCAGCCAACAATTAGCATAGCTTAGCATTTAAGACTAGTAGCACAGGGAAACAGCTGCCCACAAGGCTACATTGTTTGTTAGGGCCAAATAACAGATACATTAAAAAAAAATAATAAAAGTTACATATATGCTAGAATTATTTCACAAAATCACAGTGTCTACCCACACTTAACACTCACTAATTATGCTGTTAGACTTTAGAGGTGCTGCTAAATATGCAGAGGTTTTAAATATTTGGGCAGATCCGTGTGATCCCAGTCTTTATGTTGTATTACGTATATAGAGAAGCATTAAAAAAACATTTTGGTCACAAAGAAGCTGTAGGTTATATACAGTACTTTGACTTGACGTTTTGAGGAGAGTGCTGTTTGCAAGATTCAAACTGCCAACTTTCTTCCAGGTTTTGAAGAATAGGAGACAATGGGCTGCATTAAAGCTCTGAGTATTGAGTAAAAGGGTGGATGATATTGTCGGTGTGAAGCTATACTCAGTCCATCCGGCCATGCTGGAGTGATAACTTATCAATTAGCACCTGTCACTGTCTCTCTGTCCATCATCATCTTCACACTTATATTGCTATTAGATTTTTTTGTTTCTTCCTCCCCATGTGTCTGAGCTAGAGGAGCACTACAGTAACACGCAATTAATCTCCTATCTGCTCCTCTTTCCTTTTTGCCCTCTCTTGTACATTCCCCTCTCTACAACTACAAATGCTTTGTCCTTCTTCTCATTTATGTATTTTCTCCTCCTTCTCTTCCCACATCCAGATCGAATTAGAATGTCTGGACCCTCGCGGTCGGACTCCTCTCCACCTGGCTGTCACTTTGGGCCACCTGGACTGTGCCAGGGTCCTGCTGCAGCACGGAGCTGATGTTAGCAAGGAGAACCGCAATGGGTGGACTGGTGAGTGTGTGTGACCTGGGAGGAGCTGGAGTTAAAAATGAGATCATGGTGAAGGTGAATGATAGAGATAAAACTGGTATGAATTTCCTTACAGTATCTTTCATTGCAAATATCTGTGAAAGCTACACAGATGTGTACCAGCTTCTCCTGATATTCCAGAATTTATTATAAAAAATTTCACACAATTTGGCCCAGAATTTTGTTATTTTTTTAAGAACTGTTTAGTTTTTATTATTATTTTTTTGTTATTATAAAAATATTAAGTCTATATGAGTTATTTTACATGAGCGCTGGTCTTGTCCTCTTAGTGATCCTGATTGGTTTAGAAAATGCAAAACACTCATGCTGCTGCTTCACCACCTCTTCCACAGAACAACAGTGGCTTCTGCCAGAGATCACCTCTCTGCTGGCACTGTGCAAATGTAGTGTGGAGTGTGGAGTTAGGTCTGGCAATGAGAGACTAATGGAGCATGAAATCAATTCATTTTTTAACCTTGAAAGTATATTGGCTTTGCTGAGGTCCAATATTCCTCATTAATTGTCTTTGGTTTTTCATTTTTATTGTCATTTCCTATTTATTGTCAGTTTGTGTAATGAGGCGATCAACTCTAAGCTTTCTTGTCTTGATAATGGATTAGGTGTTATGAGAATAAGTGAGATGTTAATTTGAGTTTGTTCTGATTACTATGTCGTCTCAGTAGGTTCAGTAGATTACAGTCACCAGTTTTATTATCTCATCATCACAAACTACATGTAGATTGTTTCAGCTGTGTTAGCCTTTACTCATATGTTTGCTAATAGAAAGAGAGAAATAAAACTGTTCTATACAGTAAGTGTAGAACAGCCTGTAAGATTACCAGCCAATTAGCGGTCTGATAAATGATGGGCCTACTTCAGTTTCAGCAGTTCTCACTACCCTCTCCCACCTTAAATGTTCAATTACATCAATTATAGATGAGGCCTGAGTGATTGGCTCTGTTTTACTGTCCCACTCTCCCGCTCTTTTAGTTCTTCAGGAGGCAGTGAGTACCAGAAATCCAGAGTTGGTACGTCTTGTGCTTCGTTACCGTGACTACCAGAGGACTGCCAAGAGACTGGCGGGCATCCCCGTCCTGCTGGAGCGGCTTCGCCAAGTGGGATGTGACACAAACACTTTGATGCGTACATGGAAAAACACACTTCCATGATCACACACAAACACACATTTGTTTTTTTTTGTAGTTGTGAGGACCTTCATAGACACAATGAATTCCTTATCCCCTTACCCTGCCCTTAACCGTAAAACAGATTTTTTACTCTCAAAAAGACCTTTGAAGTCGTGAGGACCAGCCAGTATATCCTCACAGTGATGGGACTAAACTAGAATTTGTCCACACAACCATAAAAATGCATGTACGCGGGCAGCTGCACAAAGGCACATCAGTGGGGTTTATAATTTGCATTTGTTTAAAATGTAGATGAATCTTTTTAATATTTACATCTTTGTTTTAGATCAAAATATCCTCAGTTGTGTTTGAAAGTATTAATAATTTTGCTTACTATTTGACAAGGGAATACACCCAAAGGAAATGTTTCCATGTTGTAAAAGCCTTTGTCTCTGGGTAATATGCATCATCACTATCCTCTAAAGGGTACAAGGTGCCATCCTGTAACAGCACTATAGTTGTGATGGAAAATCGGAGAGGGGAGAGCCTGAAAGTTGATGATTATAATCCTGCCAGAAAAATGTAGAGCTGCAGCAGAACTGTAGAGAGCAGTGGCAAAAATACAGGGAACTGCCTTCACACAGTCTGTCTTCCTGTGTGTTTGCTCCAGCTGGCTCACACACACAAACACAATTACACACACACACCCTCTAGCATACCTACAGTACATGGTAAATACAACACCCTCACACTCAGGCACACATGCACTTCCAAACCTCACACACATCGTGGAGTTCTTCATCTGCCGCTGCTCTTACTCACATCACCCTCCTCCTTGTCCCTCAGTCCATCAGTTCTATTATTAACCCACATATAAAGACAACCACTTGTCTGTGCCAGTCTCTCCATCTTTAGCACAGACAATGAAGCAACATCATTGTATTTGTTTCCTCTTTTCCCTCCACTGTCCCCCTTTCCTTGTCTGTCTAGTCATCTTTTAATTCACCAGTCTCTTTCGGCCCAGCTTTCTCCATCTGTCTTCCTCTTTATTAATGTCGGTTTCTTTCTCATATGTCTTCCTCTCACTCTGTCTCTTCCTTCGCTCCCTGTCCAGGCCCAAGACTTCTATGTGGAGATGAAATGGGAGTTTACCAGCTGGGGTGAGTACAGGCTTTGTGTCATTCCAGCCAGTAAAACAGTCCAGTGCTGACCAGTTAGAGCTAATCATGTTATCCTCTCCCTCTGGGGCTGAAATGGCCTTTTCTCCTGATGTACTGGTCACTGATGCTCACACACTTCCTGCACAGCAGATTGTCTGCCTGGCTTTGGTTTTAAACTAAAGAGCATGTGCATTTTATCTGAAGTGCTTTACAAAGCCACAAGTAGATATATGTAAAACTTGAGTCTCTGTAATGGTTTCTGTGCATACTGTATATTTTTGTCGTTGCATACGTTTGTGCCATCTGAGCAGTGAGCCCAAAAACTGATAACATGAATCATATAAAAACAATAGAATAAAAAAGAGAACTACTGTATGAAAACCTGTAAACATCCATTAGGAAAGACAGTTTGGTTCAATGTGTGTCTGTTTGTGTGTCCTTAGTGCCTCTGGTGTCTCGTATCTGTCCCAGTGACACCTACAGAGTTTGGAAGAGTGGCCAGTGTCTCCGTGTTGACACAACCTTGATGGGCTTTGAACAAATGACGTGGCAGAGAGGAAACCGCAGCTTCATTTTCAGGGGACAAGGTATCTCATTTTCTTTTTACGGTCCAATCTTCTTTCCTGTCTTCTTTCCTCTTCCCATGTGTCTTCTGATTTTCCATTTTCATTTGCATTTAGTCCACTGAAATAACTTCACTTTCAGCATTGAAAAATGATGCATGAGACATCACGGATCTGATGTAGTTATTAAAAAAAATATTGAAAGAAGATTGCATTGCAGTTATTGTTGTGGTAGTGTAATATTGTATAAAAAGAGGTCATGGAACATTTCACTGGAGTACTTTTTACACAGGCCATTCATGTGAATTTACAGGCACAGTCGCACAGGCTTCATCTGAAGTGAATGTGATATGGAGCAAATATTCACAGTTAGTGCAGGTGTGATTGCAGCCTTACTTTCCAGGATGATCCTCCCAGTTTCTCTCTCCCTCTGCCTTTTTCTAGCCTGATTGCAAAGCTCTCTCCACTTAGTCCCAGGCTCCCCTCTACATTATTTCACCCATTTTATCATTTGCTTTTATCTGCCTTCCTCTCACTAACTTAAATGAGCCCTCTTTTTCTGACCTTTCCTCTGACTTTTTAAGTCCATGCATAATGTCCTTCCTCTATGTGTTTTTTTCCCTGTGGAACTGCCTTTGTTATGTCATTTTTTCTAAATATCTGCAGTGCCTGCAGTCTCTCACATCGCCCTCATATTTTTCTTCCTGTCTGTTACGCTTTGCCTCTCAGACTCCAGTGCAGAGGTGATGGAGGTTGACCATGACAGGCAGTTGGTGTTCTGTGAGACCCTGAGTGTCTCATCTCTCACAGCGCTCTCACCAGGTCGCGGGAATGGTGGCGCCTGCAGCAGCACTGCCTCTGGTCTGGGTGTTCTTGGTGCAATACATCCCAGTGACGAGCAGGTTGCAGCTAGGCTGTCGGCCCCAGTGGTGACCACTCAGCTGGACACCCGCAACATCGCCTTTGAAAGGTCAGACCATCAACATCATAGACATGTTTAAAAAAAAAAAAGAAATAAAAAGGATGGTGAGCCATTCTTTTGAACAACTCTATGAAAGGAACAGAGCCATAAGAGCTGACTCTATTCAAAGTGCCACTATTCCCATCACTAGAGTGCTGGTGGTTTTCCTGAGTGGATAAAATTAGCCTATTGTTACTGTTGAATGTCTGTCACTCTTTCTCTGTTGTTGTCTCCTACACCTCAACCCACGGTTGAGTGGAACAAGTTCAGGCAGGTTCTCTGGTGGCTGTCAAAATGCATTGCACAAAATATCAGGTAGCAGCAGTAATGGGGAGAATGTAGAAAACATAATCATGTAAAGCTGACTTTTATAGTACATTTAATGCAAGATATTACTGAAATACTATGAGAGCCAAGGGGAAATGTTTATGCAATGAAAGTGCATTAAACTACAGAGGTTCTTCTAAAACCATGTTTTAGTTTAAAGCAAAATGATGTAGCTTTTGAAAACAGTTGAAATTGCAATGTTGAATTCATAAATAACAAAACACTTTTTCTCAGTTTAAAAACACGGGGGGATTTTGCTGCTACTTTACTGTTGTGTGACCAGATGGCTTTTGTTGTTAAGTTTGGAAAGTGTAGCTGGCTATTGCTATGTAACACAATTTGCTTAGTCGGTTTGCTGAGCTTATGACCCTTCTCTACTTTTGCTACTGTTACACTGTTTTAGCACAACATGTTGCCATACAACAATTTATTACCTTTGTAGCAAATGGCTGTTATGCCAACAATATGCCAGGAGTAATGAATATGTAGATATAATGACGAACAAACCAGCTTCAGACTGCATGAATCAGGATTCACAAAAGCGCAACACTCCAATGCAAGTAAAATGCCCTGGTGAACATGGAGGTGGAGCAGAACACAGTAGAAGAAAAGGACATGAAAGAGGCAGACGAGACATAAACTGACAAGAGAAAAATTGAAAAGAAAGGATGAGAGCAGTAAAGGAAAATGGGATGTGCAAGTGGGTCACGTGGAGTTAATTTGGGAACTTTTCATTATGCTAACGAGGCGGTTCTACAACTCGGTTTCACATAAAGTGACATAGATGCAAAGATGAAATGAAGGGGAAAGGAGGAGAGAAGGGAGGGAGCGCTGGACCAAACAGGGAGATAGAGGAGAAACCTCATCTTATTCTGGGCAGGTGGAGAAATACTGTAGGAGAGAGTGAGGGATGAAAGGACAAAGGAGGTTTTGAACAGAGAGGAATGCAGGAAAGAAAATGATAAAGATGAAAAGAGAGATATAAGAAATTATGGTGAAAGAGATTTAGAAGGAAAAGAATGAGGGAGAGGAACAAAGAGGGGACAAAGAGAGATGAGTGGAAATAGAAAACATGACAAGAGAAACAAGGAGAAAAAGATGAATGGGACACATGACTATGGGGGAAAAGCGAAAGTAGTGGCAGTCAGTGGTTTTGGAGGCAGGAGGAGAAAGAGGCGATAAATAGACTGTGGAGAGACCCGGTGATAGATAGTTCAATCATGGAACGAGACAGCAAGTGAATGTTAACAGTGAAAAGGCTAGAAAATGGAGAGGAGAGCGACAGAGAAAAGTGAGCTGGGAGAGGTGGTGTTTGGAGGTGTAATCATCTCCCTGTCAGACTTGTACCTCAGTGTCACCTCTACGCATTTTGCTTGGTCAGCACTGCTCTTGTCTACATGCCAATAATCCATTTATGATGCTTTCGAGCAAAGCACTTTAGACATCCACCCCTGCGTGATATGTCTTTACAAAGCCATGCAGGAAAAACTACAGGACTGCAGTTTTGTTGTTTTATGGCTGGGCTAGTGAGTACAAAGTTTACGGAACCCTCAGTAATTTAACTGCAGTATAACTTCAAAATTCAGACTCAGATAACTGTGACATTAGATTAGTTGGAGAACAAGACTGAGTCTCTACAGCCAGTAGCAGTAACTCTAATGAAGCTGCCACAGTGGTGCTTTGGGTGAAATGCTAATGTCAGCATGCTAACATTCTGATGTTTAGCGTGTCATTTTTGCCATATTATTTTAGCATATTAGCATGCTAACATTTTGTGATTAGTTCAGTTGAATTGAGACCTTTGGCACCTGCAAAAAATATCTGGTAGTGGGGCCAAATGGGGTAAGTTAGCATGGGGAAAAAATCCCCTAAATCTTTTTTTATAAAATTGTTGTATAATATGTTTTTAAAAAAATTTGATATTATTTCAGAGCTAGTATTACTTAAAAAAACACTCATAATATCTCAAAATCCGCTTTCTGTTGTTTGTTCTGTTGCCTGTTACTTGCAGTCTAATGGTAGATGGCTAATTTTTTTCTCATCAAGGTACTGACATTATGATTCAGGTACACATCTGCAGATTACTTGGGACGGGCAAATAATCTACACCAAACAGGGCCAAGATTACAGAGGACTGATCTAGGATTTGTTGAATCTGTGTTGCAGAAATAAGACGGGTATCCTGGGCTGGAGGAGTGAGAGGACTGAGACGGTGAATGGATATGAGGCCAAGGTAGATCACAGGCTGCTCGCACTGATCACTCACACTGTCTGGGGAAAGCGCTGCTGTCAGAAGCCGATTTCATATTTCCTGAAAGTCCACTTCACTTGAATGGTGTAATTTTCAGAGTGATTCATTCCCAAAGTTATTTTAAAACCATTACATTAAACATTTGAGAACATAGCGGCCTACATTTTTAAACAGTTGCAGATGAATTTCTGAAACCCATCATTTTAAAGTGATTTATCCTTAAATACCACACTTTAGCAGCAACTCTTTACCCTCAGGTTCATGTCAGACCAAGAAGTCTATCTATCATCAACGCATCCGTTACCTTGACCCCACTTGTTTTCTTGATCCCCTGCAGGGATCGATGGGACACAAGCGTCAGACACCCAAGACCATCTGCTATTAGTTTAAAAGCACTTAAGCTAGACTCTACAGTAAAATACAGCAGCCTGAAAAGCATCTGTTTTCTGCATCATTGATTTAGAACTGTAAATGTAAGCAGACAACTCCTGTTAAGCTGCTTTCTTCCTTCTTAGTGCTTCTTTTCTCATCCGTTATAAACTCGGAGTTCGTCACCTGACAAATTTTTAATCACTTTTTTTTTTTACGGTCACTAGTGAGGAGTTCAGGTACTCTAGTATGAACTTGTCATTTGAAGAGGTTTCCCTATATCCTGCAGAGCATAATGGTGGACAGAATTCATGATTTAGTATGCTTATGAATGTAGGACAACATTCTCTACATTTTCTTGTCTGTTAATTACTTTTAGGTGAACATACAGCAGTGGGTTCCCAAACACTAACCCAGTGTCAACAAAAAACAAGAGTGCATTGTCTCCTTGTTTTTCAGGTGTATGCAGCATCCAATGTGGAGCTGATCACCAGGACTCGAACTGACCATCTGTCAGACCAGAACAAGAACAAGACAAAAGGTGAGTCGCTGTGCTGTATTTTGACAACTGTACTTCGGTGCCAAATAAGCATTAGACATCATCTCTTAAACCATCAAGTTGCCCCGAGGTGCAGTTGCATCACAGCTGCAACTGCTGAATTTCTTCATTATCACCTCTGTGCCGCTGTAACTCTCAGCGCTACAACATGTCTGATAAAAGAGCCACCGATGAGTAATCCCTCTCACCTGAGCTCCATGAGCTCACCCAGAGGCTCCGGCTAACAATACGTAATATTCATTTGGTGGCTCCAGCTCGTTTTCTGGTTTAGATCACAAATCAAACAGTTTTAGCAAGCTTCTCTCCCCAGACCGTCGCTGTCGGCCAGGATCAACCATCACACAGTCCTCTGAGAGCTCCACTCTCCCAGGTCACAGTCCCCATCTGGAGGTGTTCTTGGAAGATACACTGACTCCTGAATGAGTGACTCACTCCAATTGCCCTTCTTTTGCATTACCTTTATCATTTTGTTAACACTTTACAAACCACACCCTGGTGCTGCGGACGTTAATAGCAACTGATGGACCTCTGCATTGCTCTTAGCAATCATTCATTTTCGGGTTAGCATGGATGACCATAGTGTCAGTCCTGTTTGAAAATCCACACACGAACATGCTGGTCACATTTTAAATGAGCTACAACTTTACTTGTTCCCAGGTTTCTTCACTGCATTTTCTCAACCAGCTTTTTAGGTGTTTTCTCTGTGCCCTTCTCACTGGTTTGAAGTGGGTGGGACTCAGTTGCAGTAGAAAGTGTAACATACTGTACTTTTGATTGATTAACCAACATTTAGTAACATTTGAATCAGAATCCAGTGACAGATGGTGTTTGGTCATTGCCAATCAAATCTGATCAAACCACAACCACAGTCTTGATTGAGACGATTAGCTGAGTCTTTATTGTGTTAAACACAAAAAATAATACCTAAGATTTTATTTAAACTTTGATTATTGCTTTTTAGACATAAATATTTAATGTTATAGAGAATTACTTAAGATTTTGGGTCAGGTTTTCAAGGAATTAAGATTCAAAGAAGACAGCTTGACACTCTAAAAAGCTAAATAAAGATGAAGAAATCTTAAGATGATCACTTGTCATTTTCAGATCACAGGTTATCATCATATAATGGATACAGTTTAATGGTGACATCAACTTATAGTTTTCCTGTGCATGTAGTAAAAAAATTGACTGTGCTACATTAGGCTTTTAAATGCTGAGCTGACTCAGGCATTACAGTTTTAAAATGGATTACAGTTTGAGTGTAGCTGTAGAAAGAGAATATTGGGAATCCACATGTACAATGAAATGTATACCAGGAAATACTTTTACTGACTATTTAAAATGATATTTAAATGAAAACGTCTAGGTGATAAAGCTTCTCAGTTTACCACTGCATAAAAACCCAGTTCACTTTAATTTGATGAATTTTTAAGTACAGAGTTCCTTTCAGCTGACTTTGTAGCAGATCATAACACAACACAAAAGTGTGATGTAGTGCAATAAGTTATCTTGAGCAAAACACAGTAGAGGAATATGACACCACGGACAGCTGTAGTGTCCGTTGCATTGTGACTGTGTAACAGCGTTCTCTCAGTCTAACTCATCACCGCCGTGTGTCTCTGAGCAGGTGGCAAGACTCCACTGCAGAACTTCCTCGGGATTGCTGAGCAACACATGGGGCCTAACAACGGGGTGAGTGTCCAGTCCGCTTAAAAGTGGCCAGTTGTGTGGCTTTTTTGTACAGTCTGTCATCTTTAAAGAGATTCATTTTGTTCAGTAGGATGAGAAAATGTCATGAAACAGGTTTTCCCCTGAAAACGGGGGTATATATGATATGTTTCATGGCAGATGTTATGACTAGACTTTACAGGTTTTTATAGACTTCATTATAATCGCTTTGTGAATAGTAATCATAATAACCAGCCCTGTGACCACTGCCCTCGTGAATGAATCATCTTCAGTATTCACATCATCGCCACCACCTCCCCTCATTAGACTGAGAGGGAGTGCCTGAATCCTGGCTGCTGAGTCCACTGTGTCTGCAAGCCTACAAAGTTGAAAGAACTACTCAGAAGCTTGAACCTTTTTTAATGTGTTTCTGCTGGAGAACATCTATGACTCATACCTGCCTCCTTCACCTCTTTCTGTATTCTGCCTTTTCACTAGCTCCCCCTCACTGTCACCTCTGCTCTTTTCAACTCTCTATGCTTCTCTGTCTTTTCACTCCATGCTGCTATTTGCTCAGCAGAGGCTTTTCTCAGTTCAGTGTTTTGTGCAGCGGCAAAGCTTGCATGTTTGGTTTCAATTTTGCCAAGCTTTAAAATTTAAGGGGCACTGACTGTGATTATTAATTGCAAACAGAAGGAAATGAAACAACATGGGTAGAGCTTTCTCCTTTGCAGCCTGTGGTGGCCTACCTTTGACAGAAGTCACACTCAGGAGATGATACGTGAGCTGCTAATTGATGCAGTGAACCAGCCAATGCATCTCCAGTAATGTTATAAAATGCTGGAATTAAAAACATGTTTTGTAATTTGTTCTCAGGTTTGGGCTTGAGAGCAAAGCCTTCTCTTTCATTGTGCAGTAAAAAATGTCAGGTTAGAAAAAAGCCTTCAATCCTATGGGTGGTGAGTTTTTGATACACAGCAGAAAAAACAGAACATTTATTTTAAAACCCACAACAAGGGGGTTGTGGGTTGTAGGTCATTTGACCCTGTCAGACTTTATTGTGATGAGTACAAGTTTTATTGTTTATAAAATGGTGACATGGGGTTATATGAGGTTTTTATGCCTCTGTGCCAGAGATAGCTGCAGCCATTATAATTTTTGGGTTGTCCATCTGTCCATATGTCTGAACGGCTGTACATCCATAGGATTCTTGTGAATGCAATATGTCAGGAACACTTTCGGGGAATTTCATCAAATATGGCACCAGTGTCCTCTCGGACTCAAAGATGAACTGATTAGATTTTGGTCTTCTGACACATACCCATGAATTTGACTTGTGTTTGAGGCATACAACCATGGAGCACTAATTCTAGTTATTCATTATTTACTGCAGGCTCTGGTGACCCAGATGTCAAGTCCTGTGGTGACCAACCCCTCAGCGCTGACGGCTGAAGAATACTTCAACCCCAGCTCATCACCAACTCAGAGGGACATTGGCCACCCGTGCCACCTCACCACCAAGACCCAGAGGTGACAGAGAGTGACAGAAAAACAGACAGGCAGCCATGCATACAGTGAACTCACCCTCCAGACTCACTTCAGAGATGACAAAGTGATGGACAGAGAACATGCAGGAACACACACACACACACACACACACACACACATATGCAGGCAGAGTAAAATGAGCTGCCCATGACAGATGGCCACCAAGGTCCTGAGGTGAGAAGCGCACAATTAACAGAGGGAGAAACATACATGCATACATTAGGAGAGGATTTTTACAAAGCTTGTGAAGAGTCAAGCAACTACACAGTCTGTCTTTTGTAGTCCATCACACAGCTCTGGCTTGGCTGAAAAAAATGAACTTAAAGAGGGACTTAAAACTGCCTGATTTCAACACCCTGCCCATTAATCACATTGTCAGGTTGAGCCTATGGTTATTCAGCTATTTTGGGTTATAATAAGAAATGGCAGAACATATGAGGAGGAAGTCTCCATCCTGTTCATTGTCAGACAAGTTAAAATGTTTAAGCACTGACTGGCATCAGTTTGAACACTACTCAGCCGTGTGTGGAAAGTCTTTGTTAGCCGACGTAATCAATGTCTTTTTGTATCTCTGGCCAAAGAGCTAATCACTTGAACGACGGCATAAATTGCTTCATATATACTTAAGTAAGATTTGCATTTACAGTAGCCATCAACACACATTGACACACCCTACCTTGTGTTCATTGAGTGTGTGCTTTTGTTTCTAGGTTTAAAGCCAAGTTGTGGTTGTGCGAATCCCATCCATTGTCCCTGGCAGAGCAAGTGGTGCCTATCATCGATCTCATGGCGATCTCGAACGCCTTGTTCGCTAAGCTGCGGGACTTCATCACTCTGCGCCTGCCGCCTGGCTTCCCTATCAAAATTGGTGAGCAACTGGGAGATAGATATGGATAGAAGGATAATAAGTTAAAACAGTGACTGGTTAAATTAAGGGAATGATGGGAGAATGAAAAGTGAATAAACTTATATAGAGACAGGTGGAAAGAAACAGAGCAAGAAACTGAGTGAAAAGGACAGAAAAATAGCACATTAGATCACCAAAAATAAGAGTTGATATAAGAACATGTACGGTTACTAAATATGTCGTATGCTGTTTCTCTCCACTCTCTACAGAAATCCCTCTCTACCACATCCTGAACGCCAGGATCACCTTCAGCAACCTGAATGGCTGTGAAGAGGGTACAGGTGTCCGTGCTGACAACGAAGTGGGAGTGGATGAAGACGCACCAAGGGACACCCGGAGAACAGACACCCCATCTCCAGGCAGCGACTCCTCCAGCGTGTCCAGCTCCAGCTCCACCAGTGAGAACGCACTCCACACACGCCACAGTGCTGCCTGTTGTATTATGTCATCATTTCTTACATCTACTTCTGTCTTCAGCAGATGGTTAGTCTTAGCTGTAGAGCTTAATATTTTTTACAAGGTGTTTTATAGATCTTCACCAATCTTCTACTGCACAAGCTCAGCCATACATCAGTACATAAACAGGGTTTACAGTTGCATGATGGAGTTATGAGCAGAATTTACCACTAGCCTTGAATACAAGGTTATGTTCTTTGAGTGAGATTACAGCTTACTTTCATCATCCTATCACTTGATCAGGACCCCAGCATCCACTCTTTATTCTGCAGCCATGCGGAGGAAAAATACAATTTATTGTGGGACTGCTCAGAGGCAACCTCTCTGGAAATCCTTGATGTTATCTTGCAGAAATGCTCTACCTTGAGTTATATACACATAGATGAGCAGTGGAAATATTTTGCCAGTATTGCTATGGAGGGGAAAGTACTTTACTTGTAACAGCTTCTTTTATTGTGGATCTTTCTTTCTTTCACTTAAAAATGACTGTCCTTTTCCTTTTCCACACTTCTCCTTTAGTGTGGTGGAGTCTCCTTTATTGTTAGATAAGCTTCTTGCCCTTTCCTTTCCCCCTGTGAGCTGCAGTGTCGTGTCGAGCTGGAGAGATTCCCCCATGTGTGTTTGAGCCCCCGCCTGGATACACCATGCTCGGAGGCAAACAAAGAGACAGTATGAGGGAGGAGGAGGAGGACCTGCTGCAGTTTGCCATACAGCAGAGTCTGCTGGAGGCTGGGTCTGAATACGATCAGGTGGGCTGAGTGTGATGCTTCTGAGGGGTAATAGGCTTTAAAGAAACAGCAAGTCAGACATCTTAAAACAAGACTTTGTTTAATTGATTGTTTGCTAAGCCCCCACCCTCTTATTTACTGTTGCTGTACCTACCTGTCAAACTTTAAATTCTCATGTGGCACTAGCCCCAGTTTGAATACACTCATCCACTGTGAAGGTATTTCCAGAATCCTCATAGACTCCTCCAACAACTCGGAATCAAAAATGATCCCGTCCGGTTCAGGAAAAATATCATGTTAATTAGTTTCTCGAGTATGGTCATTTGGTCTCATATTTACTGTACAAAGGTGGCAAAAGGAAATGATGCAAAGTCAAGCCCAGAGCCCTTAAAGGATCAGGCTGATCAATTTCTATATAACAGTATTTTCAATATATCCCATACAGACTGAAATTGACAATGAATTGCCTCTACCCATGGTTAATGTTCATCAGTCTGTCATTCCTGGATCAGCTTTTTCATCTGTGCCATAGATCTCTGTTGTTGTTCATGTGCGGTTGACCCTGACTGCATGTGAAATTATGGCACTTGGAGACATTGAGGCAACATAGTCGGGTCTGATGTTTCACAATGAAAAACATGCCACCTAGTGCAGTGGTGTGTTTCACTGATGTTTTTAATTGTTTTTGAACAACAACAGAGATCTAACAACGAACAAACAAGCTAATCCAGGACTGACAGCTGACAGACATTAACCGCGAGTGGAGGCAATTCACTGTCGGTTTTATTCGCTGTATGGAGATTGCTGATAATATTATTAATACAGAAAATTGGCTGGCCTTTTCATTTAAGAAAATCCACACTGGTCGAATCGACTTTAACATAAAGCGTGACAGACAATGTTCTGGAAATATCTTCAGGATTTGGATGAGTGTGTGTTGTCAAACGACTCCCTGAGTTTAGAAACGGTAACCACGTATGAATTCTTGGGGTTAGCAGAAGAGTTAGCTTGTCGATCTTTGATTGGGTTGAATATTTTAGTTCTTGCACTTGTACATGAATAAATGCCTCTTACAGTGCCTTGCGAAAGTATTCGGCCCTCTTGAACTTTGCGACCTTTTGCCACATTTCATGCTTCAAACATAAAGATGTAAAACTGTAATTTTTTGTGAAGAATCAACAACAAGTGGGACACAATCATGAAGTGGAACGAAATGTATTGGATATTTCAAACTTTTTTAACAAATAAAAAACTGAAAAATTGGGCGTGCAAAATTATTCAGCCCCCTTAAGTTAATACTTTGTAGCGCCACCTTTTGCTGCGATTACAGCTGTAAGTCGCTTGGGGTATGTCTCTATCAGTTTTGCACATCGAGAGACTGAAATTTTTGCCCATTCCTCCTTGCAAAACAGCTCGAGCTCAGTGAGGTTGGATAGAGAGCGTTTGTGAACAGCAGTTTTCAGTTCTTTCCACAGATTCTCGATTGGATTCAGGTCTGGACTTTGACTTGGCCATTCTAACACCTGGATATGTTTATTTGTATTTATTAGTCATTTAGGTCAACATTGGATCATTCAGAGATCCTCACTGAACTTCTGGAGAGAGTTTGCTGCACTGAAAGTAAAGGGGCTGAATAATTTTGCACGCCCAATTTTTCAGTTTTTTATTTGTTAAAAAAGTTTGAAATATCCAATAAATTTCGTTCCACTTCATGATTGTGTCCCACTTGTTGTTGATTCTTCACAAAAAAATTACAGTTTTATATCTTTATGTTTGAAGCCTGAAATGTGGCAAAAGGTCACAAAGTTCAAGGGGGCCGAATACTTTCGCAAGGCACTGTAAATACCTGGATGCAATCAAATTTCCTTCAGTTACAGACAAGACTGAAGTTATTGCTTTTGGTAGCAAGAACGAAAGGACCGAAGTTATTGATCAGCTTGATTGTAGAACTATGAAGACAAAAACTCAAGTTACAAATCTTGGTGTCATAATTGACTCAGACCTGAACTTCACCAGTCACATCAAGGCCACAACTAAATCAGCTTTTCATCATCTCGAACAAATAGTACAACTCTGAGGTCTCATGTCCTGAGAAACTCACTGATGCTATCGTCTCCAACAGGCTGGACTGTTGTAATGGTCTTTTGTCTAGCCTTCCCCAAAAGACTGTTAGACAACTTCAGCTCGTTCAGAGAGTTTGAACCAGAACCAGGAGAATTGAGCAAATCACTCCTGTTCTTAAATCTTTACACTGGCTCCCAGTTACATTTCAGTCTCTCGATGTGCAAAACTGATAGAGACATACCCCAAGTGACTTACAGCTGTAATCGCAGCAAAAGGTGGCGCTACAAAGTATTAACTTAAGGGGGCTGAATAATTTTGCACGCCCAATTTTTCAGTTTTTTATTTGTTAAAAAAGTTTGAAATATCCAATAAATTTCGTTCCACTTCATGATTGTGTCCCACTTGTTGTTGATTCTTCACAAAAAATTACAGTTTTATATCTTTATGTTTGAAGCATGAAATGTGGCAAAAGGTCACAAAGTTCAAGGGGGCCGAATACTTTCGCAAGGCACTGTATCTCCTTGTTAATAAGCCCAGATTGCAAATATTTCATATTAAGTTTTTTTTTAGGATTCAAGATGATAAAAGTTGTTGCCATAATAATCAAGGTGTGCGATATTTCCCCTATGAAATACCCAGTACAAATTATAGCAATAAATTCACCAACAAATCAAGCAAGATCAAATGAAGAAACAGACAGAATTGTGAAAAGGCAACTAGTTTAAAATAAAAACAGTCATTACTGAAGTAACATCAATAAGTAGAATACATTGCCTGTGATATGTGGAGCCCAGACCCAGTATAGTCAACACTTCCTCAGTATAGTGCTATTTTGAAATCCCACAGATCTTGGCCTTCTTCCAGAGGTGCAGAGAGAGAAGTATAAATAGACTCAAGTCAGAGTTTTCTTAGCTGAGATACAGGAGCAGAATGTAGAGGAGACAGGCACAAGGTCACAGCTGTGGCTTTGTGCTGTAGGTTGTGCAGTCATCTCCAACAGCCTGCTGTCCTGAACTGTCGTACTGCTGCTTCAGACAGTGATGAAAGAGGTGATGTCGTGTTTAATTACAGCACTACATCTGTAGCAGGACGGGTGTTAAAGTACCATTCTGCTGACTGTACTTGTTTTATATGTGCCTTACCTCAACTAAACTTTAAGGTTCTCTAACTAGGAACTGGATAAAAGGAAGTAACAGGACCAGATTAATTTACAACCGGGCTCACTGGCAAAAAATGAGCTAGCTGCCGGCCTACAGTGAGTCCCTATACATGTGTCTCCCAGCCTAGTTTGTCCCAGAAACCAACACTGGAATCTTACCCTGGCAGATCATTTTTGATTATTTGATTAAATGGATAATTGTTGAAGGGTTGACACTCTTAAATCTAGGCCCTTCAAGAGATGTCAATGGTCAAAAGGCTGTCATCAGCAGAATTTACAGACCCTGTAATTCTACAGACATAAAGAGACTAACAGGTTATTGGCAAAGACCAATCAGAAGAGGAGAAGCCAGGAACAAAAGTGGTTCCACACGAACTTATCAGCTACCTCGGTCTGATCACACAGCCTGCATAAAGAGCAGAATATTAACACTGACAGAACACTCAAGTGTTTGTGTACACACACTCTGCCAGTGTTCACAAACTGTGTTGGCTTTAGTTTTTAAAAATGTCACCTTATCAGTATTAATAGCAGTGTCAGAAGCATTAATGTTTGTGTATGAGTTAGTACTTGAGCCTACATTAACATCTGTAGGGAGGATGCTGTTGTCCCAGACACCCCACTGCTGTCTCTGCTTGTCCATCTGCTTTTATGCATAGACTCTCCACTTCCTGTCCTCAGTCTCTGACTTCCTGTGTGGCCTTTCTTCGTGTGTAGGTGACCATCTGGGAGGCACTGACCAACAGCAAGCCAGGAACGCACCCCCTACCCTGTGACCCAAGTCGTGTGGAGAGGTCACACTTTAAAATATCTTCTTTTATGAATGTTCATCAGTCTTCTTCTGCTGTGTTTAGTTTTTTCACCCATCCTGTTCTGTAAATTATGTTCTTATTCAAGTCCAACCCCTTTATCGTGGAATGAACCCAGATGGTAAAATTGGAAGCAATCTGCTAAAAATCAATTGGACTTTTATTTTTAGCTGGAGTCCTCAAAAAAAAAATCATAAATCTCTATGACTGTCAGGACAATGGTAATATATCCTGCCTGTCTCTGACTTCTGTTATGTTGTGTTATTCCTCTGTCTTGCACTCTTCCGTTGTATTTTTTCCATCCTGCAGTTCTTCCCTTCCATCCCCAACTCACATCCTGTATTCAAGTCCTGTCTTTCTCTATTCTATTCTTCTGTCCATCCTGCTATTCTCCTCTCTTCTCCTATAAAGAAAGGGGGTGGTGGGATGGGGCTTTGAAGGATGAGCTAGTTTCCTGCTTTCAGTCGACAATGCTGCTGTTGACTTTAGCCTGTTATCTTCAGACAGTGTTTTCTCTCTCTGTCTTCCCTATTTGTAGATGATTGGATGGACACACAAACTCTTTTCTGACACAATCTCAAAATTGCAGTGTTTAATTAAACTATCTGTGCATATTCTCAGTCATCCAGGTCATAGTAAGCTGAAAAAACGTAGAAAGAGGCTTCATCAGTTCTGCCTGCCTGGCATTGAGCCGGAGATATTTATCACCATCAGCGGTGTTTCAGTCGTTTGATGGCCAACAATGTCCCCTAACAACTGAGTCGTTATAGCCCAGTATCAGTGAGCGTTATTACCTGTCTTTGAATCCTCACCTGTGGGCCGACGCCTACTGTCTTGGTGGGTATGTTTGGGCAGAGATCTCAAAACAGAGTTGTTGTTTTTTTTCTACATTTTAGAAGAAGAAGAAGCTTTATTTTATTGGCACTGTAACATTGTGACATATACAATGAAATTTTGTTTGCAGCCGAGGGGCCCTGGGCCGCTGCGTGCATACGTGCCACCATCATCATCATCATCTTAATTAAACCACAGTTTTGTTCAGAGGAAACTGGGTGCTGGAAACACTGCAGACAGTATACCTATAATATACTACTGCTTATAGTATTCTAAAATCTTACAAACATTTTTGTGTTCTTTGAGTCATGTAAGAGGTAAAAAAAAAAAAAAAAGGGCAAATGCATTCTTGGCTATTTTAACTGAATAAAAAATTTAAAAACAAATAGTTTTTAATTGTTCTCAGAGAGTCTTAACAAACCTAAAAAATCCTTTAAATTATAAAAATCATCCACGTGTGAAAATGTGTATTTTACATTACCCAGTAATAATATACTGTGTGGTTGTTGTCCCCATTTTGCTCTTTAAACTTCAAACTTCAGTTTTGTTTCCCAGTAGGCACCAAGTAGTTACAAAATTACTTTGATTTATTTCTCCTTTCCTCTATAATGTCCAGTAGTTACTCCCTTACTTCCCACACACCAACATTTTAGTACCAGCACAAAACATTATGATTTTTTTTTGGCACCTGGTTCATAGAATAAAATTACACTGTAAATCACAGGCTGTATTATAAAGTGTTAGTCGTATCTGTCCATCTATCATATAGTCTCCTCAGTGTTACTGTAATGTCTTTATAGTTGGGTTTGGCCCTAATATACTATTGGGCTCTTGTGCCAGTTCTACAGCTACAAATGTAAATTAAGTCATAGCTAAACTATTATAGGTTTGTCACTTTCTAATAAGCCAACAGCATTAGTCATCAGCAACTATAAACATTAGGTCATTAATAAAGGCTTGTTTTGACAATGAATCAAGTCTGCAGTTGTAAATAAAGTTAATAAACACATTTAGGTCCAGCTGCTCTTGTTTAGAACAGGCTGAACAACCATAAAGGCCCTATAGAGAAAAAACATTAAAGCCCCAAATTTGTTTTTATTAATTAACCAATATTAATGAATTATAAACCTTTACAAATGTGTGCTTTATAAGATGCTAGCATAAAAGTTAATCTAATGGAAATAGTAATAATAATAATAATAATATAACCCTAAATTACAGCTCTGTAGGGTCAGCAATGTGTCCACAAAATAATGCACATTCAGTTATAGAGCAGACGCTTCAATCTGTGTTCTTCGTTCCCTCATTGTTTCTCACCCAAGGACCCCGCAGCACAAGCCCCGCACCACATCTAGCCTCAGCTCCACCCCCTCCAAAAAGCAGTCCAACACCTGCAGCTATGATGAGCAGCTACGCATTGCCATGGAGATCTCAGCCCGAGAGCAGGAAGAGGCAGAGCTTCAGCGGCGGCGGGAGGAGGAGGAGCTACAGCGTATCATCCAGCTGTCACTTATGGAGAAATGAGAACTGAGTGGCCCAGCAGGGGCTGTGAGGGGAACGGTCTGGACCAAGGACACATGGGAGAAAAGGGCAGTACAGGCTACCTTAAAACTTTAAGCACACTTTGTAAGTGGCTGGAAATTAAGACTAAAATCACCTTAGTGGTTTCATTGAATCTAAACACTCCTTTCTCTCCCATCGCCTTAGCCAGACCTCTCCCGTGAAACCATACGGTGATGCAGCTGTCCGGCTTCAGACGGCCACAGAGGGACGCCAGTTTCCTCTGTCTGGTGCCACATGGTACTTTTCTTGACCAGCGCCAGTTTACAACCAACAATACATCCAGTAAAACAAGTTTAGAATGCCTCCTTGAATGAGTGATATCTGTTTGCAGGTGTGTACTATATGTGTGTGTTTGTTTCAAAACCAGCTCTCTACACAGCCGACAATAGATGATCCTCTGTCCTGAAAATGCAGTGCGTTATGCCAACTCTTTGCTCCAGCACTAACACACACACTCACTGAGTCCTTTTGTTGCTGAGTTGTGTGGTTTCCAGTCTTATGTGTGATTGTGTGCAAGGGAGCAGTGGCGAGTCAGGACCGGCGGTGCGGAGAATACTGTAACTGTCTTCATTAAAGGTTGGTCAAGTTGAGCTGAATGTCAACAAACCATCTGACTTAATCAGTTTTTAAGGAAAACAGTTTAGAAAAAAGAAAAAAAAAACTGACCGGTACTTTTCTTTTTTGATTTGCACAAAATCCCGATGTACTGTATTTAGCTTGTAGGTGGATCACATATATGACTGTTAATGGATATAGATGATGAGTTTGAGCACAAAGTAAAACTCAGGCCAGCTCTAGTTTCAGCCTGATATTAGACATGCAGGAGCACAGATGTATGAGGATACCAGATGAACACTTTGTGCGCTAACTATACTGTACATGACTGTGAATGAGTGTGTTTCAGGCCTGTGTGTAATACAAACAATAAAGGGACAGTGAGTGGATTGTGGAATAGAAACGTTACTGAACGAGAAATTTCTGTATATTCATATTACAGTACATGAGCAGATGGTTTCTGTATTTCTGTGTAGTCACAGTAAAGTCTGTGTGCAATATTTCAGCATGGCCTGTGCCCGTCTGAGGTTCATTTTGTTCAACTTGAGTCTAGCCTGAAGACCTGCAATATCAGAGGATGCTCTCTGAGGGGAAATGTACCCTGGAGGAATCACTTTAGAGGCTATTGACAGCAGTTTTTGGTTTTATTGCACCCTAATCACAAGTTAGCTCCTCAACACAGCATGCTGAAAACAAAAGCAAGTGTAAAATTGCCCCCAAAGCATCAAATGGGCACATTCGCTTCTTGGATTGGGAAAATTGTTCAAGTGCTATTTCTTGCAATTGTAAGTAACTTAATATTGCAGGGCTCAAGGCTAGCCAAATGCTGACAAACATGTTTTGTTGCAAGGGATGTGGAGGACAGGGACAGTTTTTTTTCTTTCTTTGAAAGAAACTTCCACACACCAATATCAGCACAAACTGAGGAGAACCACCTCTCTCTCCTCGGTAATTCATAGTTCAGCTTGCTTAGTTGATGAGGAAAAATATTCATTTTTTTACTTTTTAAAAAAATGATTCAGAGAAGAGCTACAGCCAGATGTTTTCATGCCGTGTGCTTGTAAGTGAATTCAGATGATGATTCAAATAAAGGAACATCTTTGGAACAGCAATGTACAAGTGGGTTATTTTTAATCCTTTTTCTAATTACAGACAGCTTTACATCCCTTGGCCCCACCCCCAACTCTAAGTTAGTTTTTTTGGTCCTCTCCAGTGAAGGACAGGGACTAAAGCACTTAATTTATCTCGAGGAATCAGCAGCATCAGTCTGTACAAGGCAGAGCTGATCTCTTTTTAGCAGCTTTCACTTCTGTCATCCTCCCTGTGACATGGATTCCCAGTCCCTCAGCCGGATCCAGGGGGGGTTGCCTGTACTTATTTTAGGCTTGACAGGGATGAAAATGACAGTTTAGACTCTAACATTCACAGCACTAAGGCTGCTTTCTGTGCTTTGGTGGTGGGTGAGAGAGAATAGGACAAATGAAATAATTTCTATGTGAATCATCTGCATGTAGCTGCAACTTCCCCTCCTGCCCTGACTCAGCCTAAATAACATTAGGATGGTGGAAGCACTGGGCTGCAGACGTGTGTGAAATTAATTAGTAAAGAGCCGCAGACATAAAGCAAGGTGTGTGTCTGTCAAAGAAAGAAAGGAGCAGAGAGCATCAGTATGCAAAGAGGAAGGATGCCAATCACAGCCCTTGCACATGGGGAAACTTTTGCCCCAGTCCTCTCTCTTCTCCACTGAATTTATTCCTCATGCACTGTTTCAATGATTTCCTTATTCATGACAGTTAAATTTGGGACACACACTGTATAAAAAAGTTCTTTAACCCATTAGCCATGTCAAGTGGATTTAACTAGTGCACTCATCAAAGGATCTTAGCTTTCCTATTGATCCACTTCAACCAACAAAGAGCTTTTAAGATTCTTACACTCAAATGTAGAAAATGAGAAAATATGATGTTTACTAGTTTCGTGTCTCTTTATTGCCTACAATCTTTTTCAGTCTGGTTTAATGTCATTCTTTCCCAGTCAGTGCTGCTTGCTGATTTGTGTGTCTCCCAGCAGGGGCCTCAGTGGCCTACATTTCAGTGTTTAATTACCCACATGAAACAGTAGGTAAAATGTCAGCCCAAAATAAGCTACACTGAACTCTGATGCAGATCATTCCCCCTTGAGATGGGAACTGACTTGTTCAAAGCATTAGTTACCTGTAGTTAAATGTTATATGTTTATCTTTGAATATTATGAATAGGTTTACTTTTGATTAATTCTTGTTTGTTGGAGCTAAGTCAAAGACAATTCAGATGAATTTGATCAGCACATATTGATCTAATGAGAATGAGGTACTAAAAACTAAACTCTATTGCGCATGCTCAACGCCCCCGGGAAAGTCAAAGGGTCAAAAGATGGAGATTCATGAACATACACCGATAATAAACTCCAGAAGAAGAAAATGACACACTTGCACCAATGTCTAATCGTTTGACAACAAGGGTAAGCAATAAGGCTACAAGTTTGTAATTAATACTGTAGCATTAGTAAAAGTTAGTTAATAGACACGTTTGACATAGTTGTTGTAGGTGTTAGTTTTCTTTATTTAGCTTAAAGTATGTGTCCTGTCAAAGCCCCCCCCACCCCACCCCCAATGTGCAGCCCCGACCCAATATGTTTCACCTTTACCTTAACCTAAATTTAACTGTATTCCTAACGCAAACCAGTCGTTTGAGATAATTAACATAACCTATCCCCCTGTTTTTCTGCTAACATTATAGCCGAACTAATGTTAGCCGTAAGTTAGCCCTAAGCTGAAAGGTAAAGGGAGACGAAAAGAACACACACCTGTGGACACAACTGTTTTGCAACTTTCTTAAAGGGAAGTTGCTTAAATACATGTTTATTTAGCCCCTGATGAATAAAACCAGAGAACTGGAGGAGGGTGCACTGCTGCTCTTTGGGAACTGAAGGACAGGAAATTTTTCATTACCAAAGCTAAGTGTTAATTAGCTACCTAACGCTGATCCATGGGTCGTTAGTTGTAGTCAGTGTCCTGGGGCAAGGCAGTAATATTTTGGTCATTTGAACATTATTTTCCAGTGTCTGTCCGGCAGTCCTTAGCAAACCTAGTAAAGGTAGCTACCTTTAGCCTAGGCTAGCTAAGTGGCTGGCAGCACAGCACTATGGTAAGCCACTGAGCTCAGCGGGCGTGCTAAAAACATGTTGTCTTCAAATATCCCTGAACAGCGGATTTTTCCCTCTCTGTCGCCAAATGACCGGTTCAGGTTAATGTAATGCTGCCATTAATTAGTGGGGCAACTTTTATAGTACTATCGCACACAATACCCGATACTGGTATCGGTGCATCCCTATGTGAAATCATACAGGAGAGAAGCCAGTCGGTTGAGTTTGAGGCAAAACCTTTTACAGTACTTGCATATTGTCATATGATAATTTATACTCGGTAGAACTGAAATGACATTCACTACAAGCTGATGAGTTAAAACACCTGCATTGTTTTGCATTTTGTGGCTTTCGGTTGAATAAGACTTTTTCAAGTGATATATTTCGTCATTTAACATTTCTTAAACTTAATGTTAAAATATCGTCTCGTTCTCTTGAACTGAATATCCTGTATCATCTTGTCTTGTGAGCCAAGTGTATCGTCACCCCCCAGTATATATCGTCCAGCAGAATATGCCACATTCCTATCGTTGTCAGATCAATTGATAGTTTTGTTGGACCACAGAGAAACACTGATTATTCAGTGGCGTTACAGAGTGATGCCTCTTTACTTCATAAACGATCTTCGGCTAACAGCAGACAGAGGTGTTGTCTGTTTCTGCACCGGCTACAGCGAGGTCACAAACCCCACAGCAGCCAGTTTAATTTTGTCCTCTTATTAATTTAATGGTAGTTAGCGACAACTGACACGACCCCGCTGTTTGTCATTTTAACCAGAAACGGCAACGATCATCAGAAGCTGCTCCCTGAGCCATGTCAGCCATTGGTCTGATTCCTGTCACCTGTCAGTGAGGGATGATGGCATCCTCCCATCAACCCCATCCCTCCCTGGGACCTGTACCACAGAGTGAGTTCAACCTCAACAAGTGAATGTGATCTGGATGTTACTCAAAAAGTGAGGTTTCCTCTCACTGTCCTGCATCAATAAAGTTTAAAAAGTATTTTTTTATTATTCTGTTTTACTAATTTGATAATTTCATTGTGCAAATTTCTTACATGTGATTATTGGATATACCTATATGTAGCATGATTATTTTAAAAAGAAGTTGCATGTACATGTGTTCTGCTGTAGGAAGGGCATTGTTTTTTCTTTGTGGAGGTCTTAAAAAGATTTAAAAATAATCTCAAAGTGTGTGTGGTCACCCAGATTAGAAGGAACATTGCTAGTTCCATTACTGAATTACATAATATACTGAAGATCAAACAGCTTTCTCTGGGAGTTTGGTAACACTTTATTTTACATATCTGCTATTTCCAAATAACTTCTCAAGTTTCCTGTAAAGAACCAAGTAGTTTGGTACCAATTACAGGCAAAAAAAAGTTCTGAAACTGAGTTTGCTTTTCTTTTTAGTCTACTGAGTTGTTTATTATTGGCTTTCAGCTCTATTTGCATGAAAAATAGCTTAATTTAAACCTCACTTAATCTTTGAATTTCATTTATTTATTATTTAAAATGCCATTCTTCATTTATGCTGAATTGTGTGGTTGTTTGTACACAGACTTCACACTTTGCATGTGTTGTTCACCTTCTGCCCTCTGAATAAAAACCTCAGGTTTGTGCTAGCTTAGCATTTAGAAATAACTAGAAGTGTACCAAAGGCTCACTCTCTATTTTTACCTTTTAATTATATGTTGTTTTCCAAAAAACATCTTAGGAAATTATTTGGAAATAAAATAAAATTTACAGACCTGTAAAATAAAGTGTTAGAAACTTTTAGAGCAAACACTGGATGAAAATAACATAACTAGGATAAGCTTAAGAAACACTAGACATAATAAGTATTAGGACAGGATTATTATTATTAAATGAGTATATTTTGCTCTTTTGACAATGGACAAGCTATTGCGAATATAAATCACATGGAGTTGAAAGTAGTCCATTGTCAGACTGTTTCTGCTGCCAGAGAGGAACCGGAGTACGATAAATGTCTGAGGTCAGTCTGACTGAAATGTTGCATTCAGTCATGGGAAATGTTTAATAGGGTTTTTTCAACATAGGAACCTACCAAAACGTGTCAGACTGTGTAACACGTGTCCTGGCTTCTGTGTTTATTTCCACTGCTATCCACCCGCTCTGGAGATGCATTATGGGAACTAAATTTCAGCAACCCTCAGGAGGTAGTACTATAATCAAGTTCTAGGAATTTGAAGGGGGCGGGGATGGGTGCTTGTAGAGCAGTCGCCTGTGATTGGTAAAATGTCAGCATCTACATTAATGAGTTATTAGCATTACAAGCACAGTGTGTAAACACACACTCAGTGGCTTAGAGGTTTAGAGATTGAGGACATGTTGGTTTAGAGGTAAAACGGGGGACATCAAATTCCTGCAAGTTTGTGTTCTGCTTGTTCAACAGCAGTTTGATAACCTGCTCACACAGTCTCTGTTACTGCCAGATTTTGTTGCACTAAGGAGCACTGACTTGTGTACTCTGCTTAGTTGTGTGTGTGTGTGTGTGTGTGTGTGAGTGAGAGTCTGTGTGAAGCACAGCTTCGCCCTCATCTAAGCAGAGACCGACGCAGAGATAAAGAGTGGATAACCAAAGCAGCACAGTCTACGTCAGCCCCTGCAGTTATGCCAGGTGATGGTTATGGGAAGCACTGCGTGTACTGCTTGTAGGTTTCGACACTGGAAACAGCTTTGTGTGTGTGTCGATTATGTTATTTATAAAGATAACAGATGATTACATTTTGTAATCATCCTCCATGTTATGGTCACTTGTTCTTCATTAGCCGTTGAGTGTGAGTAAATGTGGGTTCTCCAGAATGGATATTTCAGTAAATTGTGGTCTTGCTTCCTGTTTCCTCACATTGTATTTCTTCTTCCTGTGCTCTTTCTTGTGTTTTATCTCACAGAACACAGACATTGAGGCCAATAGTATCAAACCATAATGGGAGCGTCACACTGAATGAGGGTGCGCAGCCTGATGATGGCCCAGAAAACACTGCTGTCCTAATTTAAGGTATGAAAGTCCTCAGTGGGTGGTGGAGCATTACACTGGCTTGTGCTCTGTTTAGACTCACGTTTGGGTCTCAGCTACCCACCAGAGCTCAGAAGCACTTGTGAAGTCCTGAAAAAGGTTTTTCTTATATGGACGAAGGTCATTGTTAAAGGTACAGTTCCTCAAAAACAAACGTCTGGAACAGGTGAGCTTGAGCTATATGGAAAATCAAGTAGATGCAGAAGCTCTTTCTTAATCTAGATTACTGATTCTGAATGGGGTCAGTGGAGGAGATGGTGGAAGTCTGGCAGTGGTGAGGGGGGGCATGTGGGTGCTTACTAAGCAGATGTGGTTAGTTGTGCTGTGAATGTGTAAAGGGTAGAAATAAGACCATTGAGAAGAAAACAGATCTTCTTAGAGTTCCTCATTTGTAGAGAAAGTAGCTTTGTATTGAATAATTTGGTCAGTTATGCAAAGAAAAGTGCAGATGATTAGGCTAATGTAAAAACAGCAATGCTGACCATTTTCTGTGCAAGTTAATTATGTGTCGGTTGGCTAGTTATGCTCAGTGGCTGCAGGGGGCTGGTGTCCTCATTCTTCCCTCATCATTTTTTTATTTGGGGTAGATCCATGATGCACTGTAAAAGTTGTTTACATATAGATCATTTTTACTATGTTGCTGCTGTTGAATATGAGAGGGAGAGATAATGTTACAGCTATATTGTTTTGTCACTTGAAAGTTTAAGCTAATGGAGACAGTAGTTATATCTTGGAGTTGAACCAGACATCTTTGAGAAACACAGTGCCAGCTTGGTGGAAAAATCCTTTTGGGTGCGCATTTCTCCGTTTGCAAGAGTGATGACTGTAACTAGTCTGGTAGGTTTGTGGCTGCCGTGATTGTTCTGGTAATCATCCTTGAAAAGGATCAGTCGTCAGTTTCCTGTTTAGATTCATACTGTAGCCAACCTGTTGACAGAATGGTGTTTTGTGTTATTGATTTTACAGAGTAAAGTCTGGTTCGTTGATAGACACTGGCATGCACTCTCCCTTACTGTTTGTGCATTTCATGGTGGCAAAGGCCAGTAGCACCCAACTGCATATGGCGACTCTGTGGCTGTTTAATGAATATTCTGCCTACTCTGTTTGGCTTTGGCTGCCACCTTGGCAGACATCTCTGGGCTGTTATCTGGACAGGACACAAAGACTGACACCAAAATGTTATTCATATAAGAAAAATTGAACTTAATGTTGAATGGTAGTATAATATGAAACTTAAACTAGGCTAATGTAACACTGGATATGCCGCAACGATAGCAAAAATAAGTTACTACCATATGAATGTTTTAAAATCTTCTAGAAATTACAAGTTGTAAGTCATATGGTCTTTTCAGCTCCAAGTTCCTAAAATATTCCACATTATATGCCCAATATCTGAGCTTTAAGTACTGATTACTTTTTAAGAATGTTACCTCCTGTAATCAAGTACTTTAGCTATGTTTTACTTTCTTTCTTTCCCACCTTCGTTGGTGCCTTCAGATATGTTTAAAGCTGTAGTTCTCTTCCTGGCCAGCAGGGAGCAGTAAAGTAACAAAAACATGTACAGAGCTAGTGTAGTGAAAACAAACTCACCATATTTATTTAATGCTAAAAGACCGGGGGGAAATGAAACTGCATCAGCTTTGTCCTGGTTCAGTTAAAATCTGAACACAGACAGGTCTGTCCACTTTGAAAACAAAAACATGCAGCCAGAGACAAGTCTACTGAGATCAGTGCAAAAATAATCCTCCCCAGGATAAAAAATTGATTTTAAATTTAAAAGAAAATCATCTAAAACAGTAAAGTGCATGATTTTGAGAAAAAGCCCTCTTGTAGTTTTGGAAACCCCTGAACAGGCAGTGAGGGTCACACACTGAAAACAAACGCTCCTTAAAAAAAACAAAACAAAGAGACAGACATAATGGAGTGCATACAGTATGCACTGGTTCAGTCTTAATTCAGACATTCATATTTCATTACTGTACATACAGATCTGAACTCCAGTTAAAACAGCATATCCAGTGGTTTACATGCAAACATATATTCATCATTCATTTTGTAGATGCTATACATACATCAGAAGTTACACAGGGTCTATAATTTATCTGCTGCACATTCGTACAGATCATGCACCCACTCTCACACATGCACAGTTCCAGTCGTGTCTGTTTCAGTCCACTGCACTGAGGTCACATGGTATTGTATAGTAGAGCGGCTTGCTGCTTTTTCTCAGCAGACGATGTGCGAGAACGTCTTGACGAGTGCCCTCTCCCCTGCTGACGTGATGAGGTGGCCGTGCTGCTCCCGCTGCCATCCGACTCCTCCTTCTCACCTGCATTTTCTTTTGGACAAGGGAGACAGAGTGACACTGGCAAGGCTGAGTCATCAGGGGACAAACATGTCTTGTCAACACAAATGTTTTGAGCTAGGACTTTCTGCTTCTTCCAGGTGTCGTCCGGATGAGCTGGGGACAAAGAAAAGGAGTCCTGGGAGTGTGATGTCCTGGTATGTGCCCTCAGGTCCAAGTCGCTGAGGTCATTGGCTGACAGCTCAAGACAGTCCAGTTTAGCCAAGGAGGCTGACCTTTTCATAAAAGAAGGAGGAGTGAGGCCTGCCTGGCGGATACGTGCCTCGAGCCCCATGGGCCTGTGCCAACCTGTTTGCTCCAGGGAACTCTTCTTGCCTTCTGGTCTTTGTCGGAGCCGCTGCCCTACTTCCAGGCCTGAAGGTGTCTGTTCAGAACTCGCTCTTTTACATGGTTGTATCACTGTATCCATAGAGTCTCTCAGCCCCTGAGGATGAGACACACTATGGACTTCATGTACTTCACTGTCTGCCATCTCCAAGCTGACACCTTTGTGGAGGAAAGCCCGCAGCTCTCTCAGTGTCTGCTGAATCCTCTCCAGCTCCTGCGTGCCACGTGCCAGCCTCTTCTGAGCATCACAGCTGGGATCACAGTTCCCTTGCCTGCCATGGGAACTGGACTCCAGCCTCTTATCTGTGTCTGACTCTTCAACCGTCACCCCGTCTAGAGTCATTTGATTTGAACAGGCTTGGGGCAGAGTCTGGTTTTGGCTGTGGAGCTGGTTCTGTCTTTGGGTCTGGGCTGAGGTATCTAGTGATGACTCTACAAATTGGCAAGTAGAGGCCAGTGATGATGTCAGCATATGGCTATCTGTGGATGTGTGCACATTGACAGGTATAGCACCAGAAACTCGGCTAATGTTCGCGTTAGGGTCTGGGAGGTTGTCTGTGCCTGAGGAGTCGAGTCGTTGAAACTCATGTTGCAACCCTGTATGTGTCTCTTTGTCTGTGGACTGAGCAGAAACAGCCGTGAGCTCGCCCTGAGTAAGCTTTTGTTCTCCAGAGTGCAGAGGGGAGCAAAGGGGAGGATGTTCAGTGCTCAGAGAGCATTGGGACAGTCTGACAGGAGAGTGTTCAGTGCTGGGGGAATGCAGTGGGGATCGCTGAGATGTGACCATCTCCATTTCCTGTCTCAGCTTCTGCTCCAGCTGCTTGGTTGCATGCCGCACAGAGCCTGCCAGCCAGTCGCACGGCAGCACAAAGAGAGGCTGTGAGTGTGAAGGTGCAGTTGAAGAGCCATGTGTGACTACAGAAGTCTCTGCCTCCTCTTGCTGTTCCAGTTGGATGAGCTGAGGGCTGTGGGAGGATGGAGGGAGCGATGAAGAGGTGGTAGGAAGGCAAGAGGCAGGGTGGCATATGGCTTCAATCTCAGTGACAATATGGCGGACTGATACTCCGTTGTCATAGTGAGGATGATGAGTTCGGTCAGGGCTGGATTTGTCACTGCCGTCCTCGGACTCCAGAGATACCTGCGAGACCGAGAAAAAAATTGTCAGATTTCAGTTCCAGTCTGACCAGTACTGGAAATGGTGTCTGTGTATAACCTCACTAATATAGATTACCTACAGTATCTGCTGCTTACTGTCACAGACCACTGTGTTGGTAGAACAGTACTATGACAATTTAAGTGTTGTACTAACTGCAGAATGACTGACAGCACTTTGAGAGGAAGTCTTTGGAAAGCCAAACAGTAGATAACAATCCAGTACAGGTTATGACTGGGGTTTTCATGGAAAATTATACACAAAAATGTTTAGCTGATCATAATGCCCCCCCAAAGAATCATGTTTACTTCTGTAAAGTTTTGAGGCAGTGATATAATAAGGCAAAAGCCAACTGAAGAAGCTAAATGAGGTTTACCTGACTGCCATTCCCCTGTTCCTCTTCCTCTGTATCTTCATTTTCCTCATGTGTCAGAGGTGTCCTCTGCACCAGCTGCTCTGAAAGTGTCTGAGTTCTGCCATCTTGGCCCAAGCCCAGAAACCTTTCTCGGGCACTGAAGAAATTGATGCTGTCCGCGCTGTTGCTGGATGACCCATCTGCCTCGTCTCGGCTGGCAAGGGCACTGCCTATCTGTAACTCACTGGGATTGTTGTTAGCATCACTGGGAACAAGGGGAAGCAGGGTTGTGGTAGCATGGCTGAGGGGGCTGTGCTTGTCGTTTGTTAAATCTGACAGTGATAGGTCTATTGTTTCTGAGTCAGTGGTTCCCAGTGTGAGAGGAGAGATTTCTTCTGAGCTGCTTCCCTCAGGCAAATTGAGGGAAAGTTCCCCTGGTTTGTGTTTGGGTGCTGAAACGAACAGCTGCGTGGGACGACTGTGGTGAGCACGCTGGAGTTCAGGAGTAGGAGGTAGGATGTGGAGCAATGGTGGCGGGTGGGGTACACCAACAGGAACAGTGACAGCCACGCTTGCTGAATTGTCCAGTCTTTCCTCTGGGACTACAGTAGCTGCTTGGGGTCTGGGGAGGGGAAGCAGGAAGGGATCGTCACAATCTGATCTGACCTCCCCCTGAACCAGTGAGTCACACACAGCATTGGAGTGCATGTGTGAGTCAGAGGTGTGTGCGGTGTTAGATCTGGCAGAATCTTCAGGTTCAGCACCAAGTGCCTGCAGCACAGCCACACCCAGGAAGTGCTGTAAGGAGGGGGAGGTGTTGTTGTTGTGAGAGTCAGAGTGCCCCAGGGATTGTAACGAAGGTTTACACGTAGACACTGGGCGATCTGACAGGTCGCTGTCAGAGTGGGAGCGCCATAGCTTATTATGCCTTTGTTTGCTGTGAAAGAAAATTTGAATAATTTGTTATCTCAAAAATCCAGCCTGAGAAATGTGCACGTTGTATGAGTCATTTCTATGAGAGCATACCTGGCCATGAGAATTCCCTGATACTCCTCTAGCTGTTTCATAAAGGAAGGATTTGGTTTGGTGACCGCTCGTCTCTCTTTCACATAGTCGAAGGCAGTGTCCAGGTCCCAGCCATACTCTTTCATAGCATAGGCAATCACTGTGGAGGCAGAGCGACTCACGCCCATTTTACAGTGAACCAGACACTTAACACCAGCTTTCCTAAGAGAGAGAATTAATCTTTATAGAACTTCATAGCAGAAACATTTCATCTATTATGCAGTTAAGGTAACTGAAAAGTTTAAAACAAAACGTTATATTAATACGGGGGAAAAGCCATTTAAACCATTTGATTTCTTTCAATATTTAAGTATATCGAGGTACTATTAAGTTACCATAAACTGTGTACAAATGTGTGCTTAAACCTACTTGGCTTTGGTGATGAACTTGTAGGTGTCGTTCCAGTACTCCAGCAGGTTGGTGGCCTCTTCATCATACACTCTGATGTTGTGGTACTCAAACATCCCTGGGAAGAAGTTGTCTATTTCCCTGGTCACGTTGAGGATGTAGCGCACTCTACATAAGACAGGGAGAGGCAGGTTGACTTGCTGAACATTTAGCACCAGTAACAGTTCACATGTCAGTGTAGTTTATTCAGATGATGAATGCTTAGCTAGTAACACACAGGTCCAGCTCTGCTGCAAACTATTTTGTAGTTCAATGCAAGTAACAGGTGGTTTGAAATAAATGTAAAACCAGTAGGTTGATAATTTTAAAAGTATATAATTTAACTGAAACTGTATTGTTTAAAAATTAATTTTTCCAGACAGAGATACCAGTGAGTGAGCCAAAGTGTGGTTTGTAGGGTGATGAAAGAAATGAAGGGACTGATCTCTTACCCACTGTTCTGCAGCTCCTCCAAGTTGGAGGCATTCCACTCAGAGCCCTGAAGACAACACAGGCCCAGTCAACAATAAGGTGTAGAAAAATAGATCATTTGAAAGAACATTAAGTGAAGCAAGACAAAGTTGTAGCCAAATAAAATAAGAAAAGCAGAATTAAGAAATCCAGGATAACAAGAAAAAGCAAGACCTGACCTAGTCTACTAAGTGCATCCAGGCTTAATATGTTTCACAAAGAACAAGTCAGGTTGAGGAGGTGCAGCTAGGTAAAGCCAAGTCTAAGTAACTGGGATGAATGCACGTTCGTGGCAGGTGCTAGCAGACCAACTGAATGTATGAAGTCGCCTAAAACATGCATTTACTAACCACTGTTCTTAATTAAAACCATGTTACTCAGGAGATATACCATGAACACTAGGCTACAACCACTAATCCGCAATGCTAGAATACGTATTACAACCTAAATGCACCAACATGGTTCATTCTACACACAGTGGGATGTGGATTTTAGAAATGTATTCCTTCTTGTATACCTAAACCTTCTTATTAACTAACTTCTAAACTTAACAAATCCACAAGTAAAGCTTAATATAGGCCTATTTTGGCTGACTGATATCTCTGATATTATCAATAATAATTAGCTATTTATTTTTAGTGTTGTTTATTTATATATAACCTGCAATGTAAATTTGAATGAGTGAATTCATTCATGAAATTTTTAGACCATATGCCTCCACTTCGATGTTTGCTAATGATCAGAGTGACAAGACAATTCCTTAAACTTAGTGTTTAACTAATTTGCTAATATTAAACATCAGATAAATAAATCATTAAAAGCTGTCTTTATTAAACATAACCTATATAATTGATTATCATGTCAAATTTAAGGAAAACGCAAAAACAGGCTCAGTGATGGCGCTTCCACCATTTTTGTGAAATGACCCATACAGGCCATCACATTTTGCAGTTTCACTGTAAAAAACAGGCGGGTTTCTGATCAGTGACTAGTGACAGAAGAGATAGAGTCTGGAAGAGGCTAGAGTAAATCTCCATCATAACTTATGTGCCACTGCTTTTGTGAAACATTCACTTCTACGTTCAGCCAGGATAACTGGAACATTCTGACTTAATCCTCTATCTAGATTTTATGAAACAGTCCTCTGGATTCTTACCAGATAAACATGCTCAAAGATCTCAGTGGGGCTGTCCATCTGTCCCAGGATGACGATCATCTCTTTGTCTATGAACTCCTTAAACTCCCTCAGGTTACAAACCATCTGCATCTCCAGCTCTGTTCGGATCTGGGAAAAGAATTTTGCAGGTGATGATTCTGACTCATGAGTCAGTGCTAAATATGTGGCAAGAAAAGGGAATTGGATGATATTCTCTTAACAGAGATTCAATCTGTTCATGCAAAAGAAGAAAAAAAAGCAGTACATGGTCATTATTTAAAAACTAAAACTTGCAGTTATCGGCGTGCCTCTCACCTCTTTGCAGGTGACGTTCTCCAAGTCCTTCTGCATCATTATCTCTCTGAGGCGAATCTTGATGAGTCTCTCTGTGCGCTCTCTCTCTGTGGGCCTGTAAATAGAGTTAAACACTTAATTTTATAAAAAAAAAACTGACACATTTTCTCTGTGTCCAAAAATGCCTTTTAGGCAAAGAACCACCTTCACACAGTAACAGTCCTTGCCTTCTGTTCATTGATTCATTTTCACATTTGTCTCCATGAGATTACTTATGCCACAAGAGAATTGCCACTTTGTCTGCTTCTCAGAAACTGGAGAGGGAATAGAAAATCTGAGACTGTGGCCCAGCGGCAATCAACAACAACATCCCCTTGTAGAATATCCCTGTTGTTGTGCCTGGCTCTGTTTCTAACCACTCTGCTGGGGGACACTTTTAGCTTTTGGACGTCACAGCAATGATACCAACTAGTGGCCTAATTACCTCTCAGGAGAGAGAGGCTCGGTTTGTCTTCAAGCTTCTCCTCCCACTGTCCAATTTTCTCATTTTGCTTCTACTGTAAGTCATCGTTCATGGGAGTACACAGCTGTGTAGCTCAGCAATCACAAAGAAGGGCAGTGTGATGGCCGCAGGTGTGTAACGACAGACTTAAAAGCACCTATCAGTGTTCACTGGAAACAGTCTGCTTGTTTATCTCAGCACTAAACACCTTCCTGACCCCAAGAGAATTGCCAACAAATACTGGGTTAGTTACCCACAACCAGTAGAACCTGAACCTCACAACAAGCCTTAATTTGCCTGCAGACAGCCTGAGAGGGAAATTCTCAACAGGAAGATAATAAAAAATAAAGGGGGAAAATAGTACACATGTGCCGAACGTATGACGACAAAGAAAAGTGCTAATGAGTAAGAGGAATGGAAATTCTGTCACTTCCTTGTATTGCTGATAGAGGAGGAGCATAGGGAAATTCAGAGTAATGCCCATAAATCAAACTATTTCATGCCAAACTACTTCCTGCTATCTTATACTTTCATTCAGTGGTTACACAAAGAAACAAGCTGCCATGTCAACAAACACTAGCTGGGCATGCAGCCACGGCACTCACCCTGAGCGGGAAGACAAAGAGACTTTATGACTGTATGTGTATGTGTGTGTGTGTGTGTGTGTGAGTGAATGAGAGAGAGAGAGAGAGAATGTGTGCACAAGAACTCAAAGTTATGGTGGTAATTGTGATGATAAGAACACTTGACATGAAATGCAAAAGTCTGAGGTGCTGTTGCCAGTCAGACATTAAATATGGGCGTTTCTTGATAGCCAACTTTAAAATGAAACTTTTTTTCCTGTCCTCACTTCTTACTCATTTCATCCAGGGGCATCAGGTGCATGCAGCAGCAAAATATCTTCCTTAATTTCCCCCCTCCCACCCTCAAATCCTCTACCTCTCTCTCTCTCTGCCTGCCACCTGCTTCTGTCTGTCCCTGTGTTGCTCTGTTTGTCTGTCTGTACTTCGTTTTTCCAAGTGTATAAATGAAGCCAACTAAAGCTTCAGCTATTCTGGACACTTGAGGATCACTGAAGTGTGTATGTAAGAGTAAGAGATGACCCAAACAGGTATATGACTAAGCAGCAGGGAGGGGCATTTCCCTGCTGTTAGTAAATCCAACAGCCTGTTTTGCTGCCTGTACTTTCTGTCTAGCCTGGAAATCTGTGACAACTCTGTGCTGCAGGATACGAAGTTGCATTTGTGTATATGAGGAGCATATGCACACAACTCAACCATGGCTGCATGTGTGCTTTTGTTTTTGTTTGTGCCTATCCTGGCAGGTTACAGACAGCCTACGTCTTCAGTTGCAGAGTCCAGGGCTCTGATGCCTGAAACCTGTAGTTATCTGCCATTTCTGACCCTGCAATTGTGTACATTTGTGTGGAGGAGATGTCTAAGTCCTAACTGTTGTGCATTTTGGGCTATACGTTTATCTACATGCTTGTATGCATGTTATTCCTGTACGCCACACAATTTCACACAAACCTCTGTCCATCTTGGTTGAGGATTTGAGAACAGCCCGAACACCTTATTTATGAAATGCGTGTGTGCCTCAAGTATTTTCTCCAGTTACTGTGCATGGGCCAACATTAAGGAGGACATTTGCAACACAAAATATGAAGTTACTTGTTGGTTATCCACGCTACATCTTGTTCCACAAATACAGTACAGGAACCTTTTTCTAATATATAGCATTTCTTGTGTGAAGCATAATTTCTCATTTTCAAAACAGTGAATTAACTGCAAGTGGGTGGGTTATGGGTCCTTTTCCACACGACATGTGGAGCATGCATACAAAATGAAAACTTGTGAAAATGACTGTCTGGAATGCACAGCTAGTCAAATAATATCCCAGATATTCCATCATCTTGTGAAATGTGGATTTGCGTAATGTCTGTGGGTATTCATGTGGTCATCCTTCTCCGCGTGTACTCACAGGTCTGTGAAGAGAACGGGTGAGTTGGCACGGTGTGACTCAACGTCCTGCATGGCATTCCACTCGTTGATACAGAACTGGTTGGATGAGATCCTGCTCTGATAGTAGCTGACCCAGGTCAGGAATAGGCTGCCTGGGTAGTAGTTATGGCAGCGAGCCACCTCGCAAGCTTTGTGGAGCGACTGGAGGGCTGACCTGAAGCAGACAGTGAGAAGAAAGAGGATTCACTCTTGAGGGGAAATGACAATACTTGAAAATGCAGTGCAGAAGGTAATTTGTACTGAACTTGACCATGTCCGTTGAGTGTAATGATAATTTAGAGAGGCAATGGCTGAAAGAAGACAAATCTGGGAAAGTGAGAGCAAGGGAGGAATTATGTGTGATGGAGGAAAACGTGACAAAGAAGAGGCACGAATGCATACAGGTAAATGCATATATGAAAAATATAACAAGGGGGTGGGTTAAAGAAATAGAGAAATGAGGGAACAGTAAAGGTGAGAAAAGGAGAATGGAAAGATAACAGTGATGAAGACAATGCAGACATATGGCTGCAGATAAATTAAGGTATTAGAAGAGCAAAATAACAATGGGACAAACAAATGAGGAAATGAAGACAAGTATGGAAATGAAGAGGCAGCACTAGCATGCGAGACATATGTATAAAAAGACTGGAAAGCAGTAAGATCAAGAGTAGAAGGAAGAGGAAGATAAACAGTGACAAAGAGAAACGTCTGGAGGTCAAAGTCAAAGTGGGGTACAACGGACATAATGTAATGTAATGTCACTGTCATTTGTTGATAGAAATAAAGGTTGCTCACCACATGGCTTGGACTGAAACTGGCTTGAAGACATGAACCCTGTTCACTGTTGACACACTAAAACCACTGTAAAGATACAGTAGACAGAGAGAGAGAGAGGGAGGAGTTAATGTCTTAATACATCAACAACACAATGTCTAAATAAGAGCAACATGTCAGCAAGTGACCAGAGCCATCAGTGTGTTGCCCAAGGAGGCATTAAGAGGAAGCAGGACATAGGTGTGGTGTCTTACCCATCTCCATCCAGGTGGATCAGAGTGTCACTCCACAGAGGTAGAACCAGGCCGACCGTACAGCAGCTGGAAGGAGAATCAATATATCAAACAACAGCACAGCAAGTAGTGCATTGTTGCTGCGACACCAACCTATCAGGGGAGACAAAGTCCATGCCGAGTACAATGCTTTCCTCTGTGTCCTGTCGACCATTGGTGGAGACCACCACCATGTAACGGGTTGTCTGCGGGTGGGTGCTCTCCAGACGCACAGCCTGCAAGAATACAAGGGAAGGAGACGTGTAAGAAGCAAGGGGAAGACAAATGATCCAAGATAAGAGGGGCAGATTATGAAACCAGTTGTCTAATGTCTTCTTTGGCTCTAGAAGCGCCTTCTAAAGCCTGTGAAAACTCCTGTGTCATCAAGGTTATCTCAGCTTTGGTTTGGAGATGAGTTGGAATTACAAACTGGACCTGTGGAGTTTGAACTGTGTGTTTTAATACACAGAGAGGGAGCAATGAAATACTACTGAGTGATAATATTTCTAAATAGCTGCATTATCCCTTTATTAAAAAACACATTGCAGAGACCTTCGAGAAATAGCAACAATGCTTTTTACTCCAAATACTCTGCATACTGTATGTTCTATGTAAGGGTATTGCTCTTGGTGCTGGCATGTTAGCAGGCATGCTGACCAGTCCAGTGAAACACAACTCCCTGCTGTGTTTCAACACAAGGGGCTGCGTTGGTTGGGGGGTGAGGGGATAACAAGGGGAGTGTTGTAGGCATGCATGATCCATCCATGTTGTGATGAGTCAGCGTGAGTGGCTTCATTCACGTTTCTGTTGTGCATTAATAGATTTAAAAAAAAAAAAAAAAAACACACACACAAAAAAAAAAAAACATGGTTTAACATCCAGCACGCCAACTAACAAAAAGGCAAGGTGTCATTATGGTGTGTTAACTGTGGCCCAAATTTCAGAGTGAGTACCACTGAACGTTCATGGTAACAAGGTAAACAAGAGAGTCTTCTTCCTGTGGGTGTCCATGTTCCGACCATCCCCCATACATGACCGATAGCACAGTGCCTTTGTTGGATGACCTCATCGTCTGGTGCAGCAGAAGTTGAACCAGACCCAACTTTTTCCGCCGCAAGGGGCTGCGGCATGTTGCCAGAGCCCCCTGCAGGGTGCTGGTACCAACTGCAGGCTGCAGTGAACACAGTCCCCCGTAGAGATGAATTGAGGGGGCTACATTTTTTTCACACATTTGAAACTCAGTCTGAGCTTAAGATGTTCCATCTTCAGGTTTCTGTTCTTTACGTTTGCAAACAAAGAAATGAAACCAGTTCCTCTGTTTTGAGTATAATCTCTCGGATCACAACGCCACCTTGCCTTTGCTAGCTTGAGTGTGTGTTACTGACCAGTCGGATGGTGTCCTCCGGCCGCAGCACAGTGAACATGGTCTGAAGGTGTTTCTGGAGGTCACCTAGACAGACAGGATTTTTACAGCCTCATTTAGTTTCTGGTTATTGTAGACAACAATCCCATTGTTAAATTGCATTTAAAGGTTGTCATAACACCCAGGTGAGTGTATCATTTCCCCTGTGTCAAGTTTCCAGTGCATACACACTGATCTCTCTTACACTTGGGCCTACAGCTGACCTGAATTCTGAAACATCTGTTGTGAAACAAGCACAGGATGCTGATGCTTTTATCAGCCCACTTCACATCAGAGTTGTGCAAAGGCCATCTTTCTCAACAAGCAACATCAAATTTTTATCTTTGATTTTCTATTATATTATTTTTTCATTATTCAAAAATGTCAAGATATTTCAAGCTGCTATTTAATCACCTCCATGAAGTTTCTGGAAAATTTCTGGGGTGTCAAATGAGGTGGGAGGAAGAGCTGGGAAAGGTTGCAGCTGTCATTTGTGTGCATACAGTTTGTACAAGTCTCTACCTGTGTGCTTGTTTCTGCGCTGGCTGATACGAGGTGCAGAGTTAGGCGTGGGGCTATTACCCCGAGGAAGGAACAGGGCTGCACCTTTCACAGTGAGGAAGCTCTCACTGATACTGGAAGAGAAGACAAAATGAGAGATTCAAACATAAAGACTTTACCAAATGATCTAATCACATTTCTTTCATGTAATTTATGAAATTATAAAAAGTGCCAACTGTAATCTATGAAATTATAAAACAGTGCTAATTGTAATCACATCCTTGCTCATTCTGACCTCAACTTCCTATAATAAGCACAAGATAGGGACAAGGAACAGATGAGTGCTGTCATGTGCTTATGTCAGTGTGACAATGCTGCATTCAGCTGGCCTCTGGTCTGCAGGCTCCCCAAATCGGAGCTGACAGAACAAAACGAGATCTGAGCCCTATACTGAACTCAGAACACAATGTTCTCTGCTCCTCCACACAGCTGGATTACACACACAGACTTACTTCACACTAACAGCTGCCAGTAGGGAGGGATGGGGGGATTTGGAGGAGACTGGGGGTCCGAGAGGGAAGAGAGCAAATCCCCTCCTCCCCAGTGTTATAGCAGAGATAAGAGCTGACCAGCTCCCAGCACCGCAAACCAAAGCATGTTGTATTAAATGGTGTTCGGCTCCTCTCTGGAACACTTAATCTTATTAACTGTGACTGAGGTCACTGCACTGAGGAGGAGGACACATTATAAAGTGAGGTCAGTGTTTTCACTGGATACCAAACAGAGGGTGGATATGTGTGTTTTTGTGAGAGCACCTCTGGTGTGCATGCAAGTGTGAATAACGAGGCTTTCGTTTTGATTCTCTTAGTGGCACATTAACCTAAGTCACACAAGATACCAATAAAACAGGCCCCCTTATGACCATGTCAAAGGACAGACATGGAAACAGTAAAAATACTTAATGAGCAAGAAATCTGCCACTTAGGTAACAGGCACTTGGGGGATGGTCCATTTATGTACTGTATACAGACTGCACAAAAAGCACAAGAGAAGCTTATGAATTTTAAAAGCTGAATGAAGTTTGAAGTACTGCTTACAGGCCAAGGAGCAATACATCACAGAAGTGAAAACGCACTGCGTGTACTGGCTCTGTAGGTTTAGCCAAATAGAGACAAATGGTCAAATGTAGTAAATATCAGTGACAGTTTAGGTTCACTGCAGTTTGCCTGTATTAAAGTGGAACAAACAGTGAATATACAAAGTGTTAGTAGGGGAAACACTGCTCCACAGAGTTGGCCAACCTGTTCTGTTGAATAAGGCGGTTTCGTAGCCTCGGGGCCAGTAACTAAGAAAAAGGAACTGACGACTACACATGCACACAATTAATAGGTGGTGATGACATCAAAGGTACGTTTGCTTTGAAATTGCGTAAACAACTGGGTGGTATGCTTATTTTGATGGGAAACCACTCTGTTGGAAAATCTATTGCGGTCTTGGCAACAGGCTGCAAGTTCACACTCTGTGAACCCAACTTCTACAGTTCATCACGTCCTACAGTTCATCGGTTTCACACTCATCTGCAGTTTAGGCTTTCCATCAACCACTTTTCTCTGTAATTTCATCTCCCCAGCCACCCAGCTGCCCTTCCTGAGGTTTGCTGATGTACAGGATCAGGAGACAGAGACAACAGAGAATAGAGAGGAAAACAAAAACAAATCCACAGCCTTGTGCTGAGCCCATTTCCCATAACCCACCCACCCCTGACCCAGCTGTTTCCTCTTACTCACCCTCTGTTGCTTCCTCTTTACTGCATTTCTTCAACATCAGCTATGTCCAACTTTTCAATTCCATCACTCTCCTCAATTCCTGTTGCATCACATCCCATTGCACTTGCACACACACTCTTGTACTGTACTTGGCAATGACCATGTATAGAAGTGTTACTGTACAATGTCTTCTGTAACACAACACTCGTAACTCTCCCAGAGAATCATGTATGAAGGGCTGTGCACATGCAAACGCACACTTTTATGCCTGCACACAGACACACTGTGAAAGTGGAATCTAAGCCTGCGGATTGGAGCCGTCAAGGGCTATGAATGACTCGTGAATAGATTCTAAAAATACAGTAGTCCTTTAAAAGTTTCAGCTATTGATAGAATGCATTCACCAGACTACAGTCGCTTCACCCTAGAGAGCAGCTCTCTACGACAGAGCAGTGATGGCTCACTGCAGAGGTTTACTGGTGGACCTATATCTGATCCAATTAAAGGGACTGGTAAGGTTTTATAGAGAAAAAAAAAAACATTCCCCAGCACACAACCACTCACCGACTCTTCACTAGAGCTGCAAAAATTAATCTATTAATTGACTGACAAATAATAATCAGTACTCATTTTTTGTGGAGTACTTATTAAATCTTTGTCATATGGGCTCTGGGAAATTATACCAAACATGTTCACATTTTATATGCAAAATAATTAATCAAGAGAATATTGCCAAATCAAGTAAAAAAAATCTTTGCATCAGGAGACCCCGATATTGATTTGATTTATTTATTCTTTCAAGCATGTAAAGACAGTTGATATGACAACACACATAATTTTACACATATCCAACAAATGCTAATCCAATATCAATTTGCTTATACCTAGTACATGCTTGAATGGAGTAGGAAGAAGTCAGACTTATCCAGTCCTACCCCATGAATACAGCAGACAAGAAGGATCTAATGGTACTTACTGATCTCTGGTCAGGTTCAGGTGATGAGCCCTTCTCTGCAATTCTTCTCCTGTAAGACAGAGTCCAGAATTATTTCTGAAAAACAGTTGCTATTTTTAAAAACATATCATCATGTTTAATGTTAATATCATAAAGCACAGACCACACAATTCCTCCTGAACTCCACATTTTTAAAACCTAAATTCCAACATGAATTTTTAAATTTAACTGACCCCTTAAATTGTATCCCCCTTCCCTTTCATTAAATAGTTTTTGAATTCCACCAGGTAATAAATTAACAATTTAGACTGTGTGAAAGCTCCATTGGTGTGATCCCTGTACCCCATCTTATGCACAATTCTTATTGCTCTTTTTTGTAATATATACAATGGTTGAAGTGAGCTTTTGTATGTATTTCCCCAGTTTTCAACGCCATACTCTAAGTATGGTAAAATCAATGAAGAATACAAAATGCGTAGTGCTTTCCCGTCCAAAATATATCTAACCCTTGCCAATATCGATATATTTTTTGCTATTTTGTGCTGAACATATCTGATATGAGATTTCCAGGAGAATTTGTCATCAACTATGACACCTAGAAATTTAATTTCATATACTCGTTCTATATTAGCTCCCCCAATTTTCAATTGAAGTTTATTATCTAATCTACGATTCCCAAATACCATAAATTTAGTTTTATATTAATGCAGTCATCTCTTGTAGCCTATAGTCTGAACCTATCTCAGTTGATACATTTGTAATGCACCAGCCCATCTGTTGGGATGAACCCAGATAACTCACATTGTGTTTATACTGAGTTCAAAGTATATTGTTGTTTATACAAGAAAAGTTACAAAAATAGTCATGGCAACTGGAAAACAACCTTTCAATCAGACTTACTGATTAAAAGGAAAAATATACACACTGAAGGATAAAGCAACTGAAAAAAAAAAGAACAAAAGCAACTGGTTCAATTAAATGTGACTCCACAAAGTATGTGAATGAGGGATTGGCTGTGAAGGATGGGAGATAAATACAGAAGATTCACTCAGTGTGTTGAACTAGACTGGGGGGTGGGTCATCTTTTGGCATCCATCCACCTCAGGCTTTGGCCTGAAGTGAAATGGTCAGTACTTGTTAGGGCAACAGTCACAGACACAATCATCACTATGTAAGGACCACTCCACATAGTGGGCAGATAACTGGGTGACCCCCTCCCTCCTGACTGTGCCCATATTAGTCACTCTCAGGAGGGCAGCGGGATAAATATAGGGCCTGGTTCTATGCAAGGCAGGCCCTGCTAAGGCCTTCAGAGTTTACACCTGAAACAGATACAGTGCATGGGAAAGTCAAGAGTTAGCAGGTTCATATGTGTCTCTACATGTCCACAGGTGCATGGTAAGGCCCTGCTGTTTAGAGGCACAGACATGGAAATTACATCAAAAGCAGAAAACAGTGACAGACAAATGAGCAGAGAGAAAAGTTTGTGGGGTGTCATGGTGGCACAGCATCTCTCTCTCTGTCACTTTCTACTGTCAACTTAATAAAGGCACATTTCCACAAAAAAGTGCATGAAATTCATACCAATTCTGATACAGATTAAGGGGCAATGTTGGATTTGCAAGAAAGCAGCAGATGTGGGTCAGGAGTGATAAAACAAAGAATTACCAGGGCATACTACAGAGAAACTTTAATCATCTGGCAGTTATCATACTGCTTAGACCCAGTGTCCTCTGTATGTGTGCAAGTGAGGACCTCAGGTTTCTTGGGTAATCCAGTGTGCAGGCCATGGTCCGGGCTTCAGTCACCTTAACAAACTAAACATACCTGACCCAGGCAAGCAGCGCTATTCTGGGATGGATTCAGATGACTTTTTTTTTTTTTGACAGTTTAGACAGGCAGAGAGACGGTACTGAGGAAGCTCAGTAAACTATTTAACGGTGGTCAAATGAAGCCAAATGTGCAGTAACTTTGTTACAGTTAGAATGGCTGAATAAGGCGTTCCATTCCCTCTTTAATAGCTGTTCTTTATAACATGTTAAATGTCCTGGACATTTAATAAACATTCAATAAACAATAAACAGAACTAGCTTTGATAGACTGGATATTCCACACCTGGTCTGATCTCTGCTACTAAAACTATTTATAATCAAGCAATATAGGTTATTTGATTTCAGATGCATCACAAGTATACACACAAGCATTAGGACTGACCTATATCCAGCTACCCATACCCTTGTTCAAATGCTGAGAAGACAAACACACCAGTCTCATGTTTCAGTCTCATCTATTTTCTTTGGAAAAAGCGTAGGCAACACAGACACATGCAGAGGGGAAGAGAGGGGCCTGACAGTATTTTATAACTGGGATCATAACAGTGATTAAGATTCCGTTTCACCACAGGTAACAATTAACTCCACCTCAAGGCTTGTAATTATTCATTCAAACCCTGGTTCTGCTGACATTCTGGCACATACAGGCATTTACACTTTAAAAAGACATATATACACAAACATTTAACATGCCGACTCGCGTATGCACACTAGATGCTACAAATCAAAGGATACTAAAACTCTTTCTGTTGTGATGAAGGCTGTCATCCATCCTGAGCAAATGGTAATTAAAAATAAACAATCATGATGCAATGCAGCAGATCCTGGAAGTCACAGGTTTCCCACCACTGCTGCTAATTACTAGACACCTGCCAGCACTATGTTACATCTTCCTATAAACATGTTTTGTGCTAACTAACATTTTAGAAAACAACATCCTTATAGACTGACTACAGCCTTAATGAAGACTAAATGTTTACATGATAACGCAGCACTCAGTCTCACGTAAAAATGCTGAAAAACAATGTAATCAAGGTGCAGGTTTAGACTGTCCTTGACTGTCCTGAAAGCAACACTAAAAGGCCAGTTTTCATGCGAGGTACAAGCAATTATTGACTGCACGAAAATGTTGCGAAACAACAACAAAAAAAAAAAAACAAACCACATGGGAGCTAAACAAATAAATTGACTTCATGGAATACTGGGTAATGTGAATTTCATAATCTTTTCAACCACATGCAGTGGTTTCTATATTGTTTTTCTTTTACCCCCAAGTTTGTCAAGTTTATCTCAGTCAGCTCCATATGAAAGTTTATTTAGCCAGATGTGCAGGACATTGGGCTGAAATTAATTGCAGAGGCTTTGTGGTTTTAAAGTCACATAATCAGAGGTGAGCATTTCTAGTGTAGCCTAGTACCAGGTTACAGGGAGATCTACTGTCATAGTCACTAAGAATTGCATTAAAAGTGTAATTCAGTTCTTTGTTTCCTGGTTTTCTAAACTAAGTGTCAGAAGTCAAGTGGATACAGGCCAGTTTTTGTGGGTATGTCTCTAATCAGTCAGAGACTTCAGACATTAGTGCAAGTTATTAGTATCTTCAAGTTTATATAGGCTCATTTCTTTGATTATTTAAAAGATTCCTTAATTCACTGCAGCTTAATAACAACTATCCTCACCACACCAGCCTTGGAAAAACAAAAGGGAGGCAGAAAAATGCCCAATAAAATCTCTTAATATGGTGATGAATGTCTCAATAAAAAATGTCACTTCCCTCCACCGAGCTTGTGTCTGGACAACAGAATGATTCACACCATATGCAGAACATTATGTCTTGGTAAGGTCAAAACGGAGCACTATGATGAGTAAGAGCCTGCTTTGTCACCAGGAAATTCATTCAGCACCAATGTTGCAAACGTGTTAGTTCTGTATCAGCTTACTCACAGTGTTACGATGTTGAAATCAGTCATATTGTTACTACTATCTCCTACAGAGCAGCGCTTAGCTGATGTTTAAATGCTGTTTTAACAACCTGACTATTCACCACACAACTAATCAATTTCAATTGTATTTTCCACTTAGGACTTTTCATGTACAAAAAACACAAAATACAGACTGCTCCAGAGTTTATCTACCCACCCACCCCCACCCCACCACAGCAGGACACTGTTCAAACTTACAGCTGGTTGATCTGATTTTTAGACACCACCGCGTCGTCGCTGAAGTAAGGCACCATCTTTGCCCCGCAGCAGGAGCAGAAGCTGACCGCCGACGAGCTGTCGGAGCCGGACACGGCGCCGAGGGTCATGCCGGCGGGGGGAGCGCAGAGAGAGAGAAGGGTGTCAGGTGTTCCTGGTCCGTGAGAAAACTTCTACTCCTCTCCAACAGTCATGTGCTCCGACATTGTAAGGAGGAACACAGCGGTCTTCCTTGAGTTTTAATACTCGTAATATAGTAGAAAATGGCGAAATATTCTTCGAAAGAGGAAATGCGACAAATCAGACGTTTCCGAGCAGCAATTATGTTGCAATAAATTAAGGAGGTCAACTAAAACTAGCACAGTGTGTTTCTGTACCCTTTGGTAACGCCTGGCTGTCCAAGATGTCCCAATAAAGCGAAAGCGAGGCCCATTTTAAACAAGTTTCCGTACCGTTTCCTAAGCATTATTCACCCCCGCTACAAAATGAAGTACCGTTTACAGTTGTGAGACATATGACTTCAGCCAAACTCTCACCGGAAGATTCGTAGGTGGGAGGAGTTGGAAACACGTGTTTTTAGGGGAAAAAACTATGGAGCCAATGAGGACAGGCACCCACACCGACAACAGCACCTCTGCACCGCCGCTTGGTGGAGAGGTTTGTAAACAGACGTGCGCCGTGCAGGTATTTACTCCACACTATTTAGTTCCTCGCCCTGATAAGAGCTGTGTTTATCAGTAAATCTGCAGCCTGGAGTGTTTGGTTAAAAGCTGCATACACTTGGCACATGGCCGCCCTTCCATGCTTTGTTATGCATTTCTGAATAGTCTGGACTTTAATAAAACTAATAGCTTTATTTTGTTAGAATAAACTATTGCACACCAGTGATTGAGTCATGGGGATGTGCTCATTAAGTTAATGTAACAGACCCACAGAGGAGGCTTTTGGTTTGGCAGTCAGTTCATTGAAGATTGTCTCCTCCGTCCATTTCTCCTAACACAGGCCTTGTGGTTGAGTTGCATAAGAAGCTAGAACAAATGAGAAACAGCCTGAACTTATCCTGACTTATCGACTGCAGCAGCAGCAGCCTGTAGTATCAAGGTAAAGTGATAAACAGGAGCCTGTCTTGTCAGTAAAATTTGGGGGAGAAATGACCCTTGACATCAAGCCTGCCTGAGCATATCATGTATCAGCTGACATACTGGGCACTGGGTTCAGCGTGGTTCAGTTTAAAGCCTATTTACAGTATCTTCTACTGACATGGCAACCTGTAGGGCTCTGACAATCATTTGAAAAACACTGTAAAACTACAGCAGCTCTCATCATATCCATACAAACTTATACTCTAAACTAGCAAACAACCTCAATTCAGTGGAACTAAGCTTTATAGCAATGTTTATGGAAGGCCGATTTTATGTTTTGACTGATCAGAGGTCTTGGTTCAGGAGCCAACACTAACAAGCAGCTGTCAACAGATGAAACAGACACTGCTGATGAATCAATTTCTGTCCTGTCTGTGCTCAAACTGAACACTAAAGTGGACATATAGATGATATAGATATAGTATATAGTGTATAGTTGACATTCTCTATAACTATGCAGCAGCTGTATATTTTTTAATACTAGACTCCACTTGTTCTCCTGAGAGTGATTCCATCGCAGACAAAACAAACACACCAACACCAGCGCTCCTGCCGTCAACACTACATTTTACTTTGTCTTGGCAACTCTCTTGCATCACAGGGCAGATTGTCCATTGAGCTCTGCCAGTAACTGCAACCACAAAATCCACAGCTGCTCTAGTGCTCTTACCATGTGGTTCTGTTTAGTGTCATCAAATTTACCAACAGTCGCTGGGAACTTATTTGTCTGTGGGCTGGTAACATGAGTCTGTTGTGGTGTTTTGCTGGGCCCTGGACAGGTTGCATAATCATCTTCCTCTAGGAATAGGTAGAAACATGCAGGTCAAATGTGCTGAAATTGTATATATTTGAGACTGTGTTTTGTTTGTGTGTAATTGGGAGTACCCCTAGAGTGGGCCCTACCATCCTGCTGCCTCCAACATCAGTGCATGAAGCCAGCTGTAACCAATTTTCTCAAGGTAAAACACTCTCCTGTGATTGAGTTGTAAAACCACATGGCTTCAAAACCCTTAAACAATCAACATAAAAACATTTTTCAAGGTTGAAAACAAACCAAAGAACATACAATGCCTTAAGTTCAAATGTTTCCTCACTACTCAGGTGTGACAGAAACAAGGAGCCCTCTCAAAAGCCAGATAAGACAGACAAAGACAGATCTGTTAGAAGTAGTAGCCCGTGTACTGTAACCAAACAGGTACTAGAGAAAACAAACACCTAGTGAAAATCTGTTCTTGAGTTTGAGACCCTATACAGGTCAAAGATGGGTCAAATACCTTGGTAAGATATATTTTTGTTAGGTGATTTTGTTATTTTCTATACTATATAGTGCTAAGTGACACGTTACATTTTTAAATGAGCCTTCTTTGGCATGTAGCACTGATATATTTGCCTGTGTAATCATTAACTCAATGTAAAAACAGCAGGTGTAGGAGCTAGTGTGGTACTGAGTAGGGTTATGATCACATACTTAGTAGCTCACGAGACAAGACGATACATGATACTGAGTTCACCAGAACAACAGGGTGTTTCTTATCTATTAATGTTAACACACTGGTGGTAGAATTGGTGCTAAGGTCGAGCAGGCTACATTAGCAGTATGGCTAACCAAAACAACAGAAACTCACAGGCTGGAAACATGAATGAAGCCACTTACGTAGACTCATCACAACGTGGCCGTATTGTAGACGCCTACAACACTCCCCCTGCAACCCCTCATCCCCCCCAATGATGCAGCCCTGTGCGTTAAAATACAGCAGGTAGTTGCCTTTTTGCCAGACTAATGTAAATGTACCGTCACTTTGCTGTCACACTCTGTCATACTGTCTGCTGCTCCAGTTCTGTTGTGTACTAATATTGTGAGCTTTTGCCTCAATGAGAAATATCATCATGTTTTAATATTGCGAGATTTTGTGGCACAAAACATATGGCATTACAGACCAATATACCATATAGGGGGCGCTGATCCTCAGGGGAGCTTTGGCTTTTGCACTGCAATAGTATTTTCATTCTGCATTGATTTCTTGACTTTCTCCAGTCTTTAACTCTTTTCTCTTTCAGTTATTCAGTTGACTACTCATTGACTCACACTTTGCATCTTTCTTTCTTTATTCTCACTGTCAACATCTTTTTCCACACACATACAGTTGTCTGTACTCCCTACACTGCACCAAGTATAACGTTACTGCAATAATGGATCTCTGCTACACACTGGAGCCTCAGGACTGACACTGAAATGTCAAGGACAGTGTTAGAAACTTCCCCCCACCCAGGTCAGTGTTTTAAACCAACCTTTGAATGTTTTGGTCTTTTCTAAATCAACCTTTAAGTAGTTGGGAAAATGGTGAAAGCAGCTGATGAACTTTGTTCTGCTGTGGCTGCTGAACAAATGAGGCTCCTCCTGCTGTGACCATCTGCAGGGCTATCAGATGACATGGCAGAGCTGCCAGAGGTCTCGGCATCACAAAGATTGAAACATAGCATTTATATGGTCACATTTTACTTTCTGGTAATATATCTTTACACATCTAATAAGTGAAGATTTAGTCACTTTACGCCCTATTTAAAAATGTCCCATAAGGTATAACCTTATAATGTTCAGTGTGGTGGATGACATGATAGTGCAGTAATATGGCAAAGTAAGACATGCTGTTTAAAAGAAATATAAAGCATATCGTAGATGGAACAAGAGGAGAATGAAAAGGTTAAAAACAAGTTCCTATGAGACAGCAAGGCTAAAATGTTGGCCATAAGTTTACAGATCCCTATGATTTCTTGGATCAGTAATTAGCAATTACACATCCAGTGTTTTAAAAGATCATTTCTTGCTGGTTAGCACACCTGTACTAGCCCCAGATGAAGGTCAGTGATGTCTTTGCTTTGATTTCTCTCTTTGGTGGTGCCTGTATGCAGGAAAAATTTATGTCGTGTTGAGCAATAATCAGAAGATGTCTGTGGATGTGAGAAGAAAGAGGAGTGGTGTTTATGACCGTGTCGTCCTTTGTCTTCTCCCTGGTGTACAACATTTCCATTTACAGAATGCAATAAATATGCTTGGTTGACTGGAGCTGAAGTTTATAGTATAATGTAATGTTTCTTTGAGGTAATGAAAAAAGAAATTGATTTCCTTGTAATAGCCTGTTGAATCTATTGATTTGGCAAGAGGAACTGCTGAACATGTGGATGTCTGTGAAAAACGATATGAAACATTACTTAACAACAGCAGACTAATACATTCAGACAGTCAACCAATCAAAATCAGTAGCTCTACAGATCTCTTCCTGCTGTGTATAGTTTTCCATGCTATGGACTCGTGTATCAGCTCTCACCCTGATGCACACAAGCAGAGCAGGTTCATCCTGCTGAGGTTGTTTAGTGAGGGCTGTTGGAAAAACGAGGAGGGTGAGATGTTGTAACTGCTGTATAACACCAAGCTGATGGCCAACTGTGTGAACTCCTCATATGGAGACCCGTCTTTGTAAGTTTATAGGCTGCTCTTCTATTATTTCCACTCAGCACTCAATACTAGCAGTACGACGAGATCATGTGCCATGTGATCTCGCGCTATTTCCCGTCAAGATGAAAGCTGTCTCGGGTTATCAGTACATAACTGAAAGAGAACAGCAGCCACCATAGCAGTGACCCTGGACAGGCTGCCAGTCTATCAAAGGGCTGACATGTAGACAAACAATCATCATGTGTTTTCACAATTTTTGTGTCTCATTAAATATCCAGTAGTGTAGATTCAGCATTACTACATTGCTGCCATCTACCAATACTCTGCTCCACCAGAAACAGAAAATGATAAACTTAGCTAACATGCAGTACTACAAAGATATCCAAAAAGGTGTTATTTACTGTGAGTCGTCTGCAGATGGTTCCACATGCTGCTGAGAATTGCTAATATTATGGCTCTGTTAGCCAATGCACATGAAGAGGTCTTTAGCCTGACTGTTGGCACACATTATCCTGCTTTGAGAATGAGCTCAGGACTGGCCCTTGAACACTCCTGAAGACAGTAGACTGATGGGAGCTTTTTTGAGAAGTGTTTGATTTTGCCAGGCAAGGCCTCACTGGGGTCATGTAGTGTGTGTGTGTGGGGGGGGGGCTCCAAGACAAGCATGAAATCTGAGAGTGATCCGGGGCCACAGCCAAAGCTCAAAAGTGAATTAAAAGGGAATGACGCAGAAGAGAAGACATTCAATCTCTGTCTGACAGAGAGGAACTCTGCACTGCTTCTAAACACTAATGTTCAAAGCTGAGACAACACTGGCACAGACAAGAGGGCACTGTTTTCAGACTTGAAATCTGTCATTATCCACTTAGGCTTTGATGTACCTGTTTAATCATTGTGTGCTAGAGTCTCCAAGGACAGACTGAAATGTATGGATAACGTTTCAAATGATAAGAGACTGTGTGAGCCTTCAGCACAGTGAAAACTAAATTTCCATGTTCAGTAGTAGCTGGTTAAAGTCATAAAGCAAGTCAAACACACACATAAAGCCCATGGATTCAGCTTGGATTCACTATAAATCATTCAATTTCCATAGCAGGCCTTGGCCCAGTATACAGCACAATGACACTGGAGCCATCTAAACAAAGGAACAATAACAGTGGTGACGTCCTTGTTCTTTTATGAAGGTACAGATACAGACATCAAAAGCAAATCATTAACTCGACCACAACCATCAAGCAGGATCATGCAAGTAACCCTTGTACATTAGTGGACAAACAAAACACTTACAAAAGTACTCACACAAAGACACTGTTTGTTTGCAGCATTAGGAGCTATCAAAGAAAACTATTAAAAAATATTATGTTGCATTGTCACAATTCTCAAATGAAATGTGTTAATCTCAACACAGTGTGAAATTTACTGTATATTTTAATAGACAAAATCTACAAGAATATGTTGTATTGAGATATGTCTTTACTGTATACAGCTACAATATAGCAGCTTTAATTTGTTTTTTCTCTTTGAAGTATTAAACAGCAAACACAGTAAAGGTATGCACACTAATGGTGAGGAGCCTGTATATACTGACATTGCATTAATGTTTTAAGATGCAACAGAAAATGTGGTTCCCCTGTAAATCAATGCACAGCCCCTCCTAGTGGCATGAGTCCGAAGTTACAGTTTCTAGAGATCCAACTGGATGTGAAAGAACAGAGATATTCCAGAAAACTGGAATATCTCGGCATGACAGAACAGGAAGGGGTCTCACCTCCTGGGCTGGAAGTGACGGTCATCCTCACCACTTCCCGACTCCTAGAGAAACAGACAGATTGTTTAGGGGACAACATCAAAAGCTAATGGAAATTAATTCAATATCCAAGTCACTCCACAGTGGTCCTGTACCAGCAGCTAGCATTTCAGAAAGAACACACTGCAGAGATGGCTGTTTGAATCACATGCTGAGTCAGACTCAGTTAACCTTGTATTAAAAGAGTGCTAAATTGGCCAGCAGCTACAGCAAACCTTTCATCCATGACTTTAGTCACAAGGCAGGGCCAGCATACTATTTTAACTGCTCACAACAGGGACCAGGAATAAGGCTGAAACAGACTGAGTGTCTGTGCCCCTCTTTCTCTGTCCTTTTTCCAAAATGCAATCATCCTACCCCACCACTGCAACCAGCACAGTTTGACACACGTACAACTTTAATCCCAGCCTGTTTCGGTAATCCCTCACAAAGCTCAAGGAACTTTTTCTTTGGCATCAATCTGTCAATCCTGGCTACTATACAGGCCAAAATACACACAAACATCCAATACCACATATACATAATGTATGTATGGACACACACAAAGATGCACAAACACAGGGCACTACACAATAATGCAGATGCTAATGCTGGTGCTGATGAATGATGTTCACAGATGATGATGGATGGATGAGGAGGATTAGACCAAGGGCTGGATGCAGCAATTCAGGAGGTGCAGAAGCTTGAGGAAGAAGGATGGAGTTCATCTATTCCTTTGTGTGCGCTTCCACAGATGAGATTAGGCCTAGAGAACCAGCTGGCTGAATGATGCCCTCTGCATCAGCAGCCTAACAGCTTGCCTTCAACACAGACTATCGTGACACAAGAGAAACTGGAATCCAATCGTGGACTCAAACACTTCTTGCACAAACACCCGACAAAATGCTTATATCTCAGAAGATTTCAAAGGCAAATGTGATATCAATATGTCATTACACTTCTGCAAAGAAATTATGCAAAATAATGGTACATGTACAGGCTGTATACTTCCAATATGTGATTAAAAACATACCATAATAACCCTGGCCTTGGCTGATATACAGTATAATGTACAGGCATCTCTGTGGTTACCATGTCACTGCATGGATGTGTACCATAGGGAGTGGTCTTAATGCCAATGAGAACAATGGATCTGGTTTGTTGCTAGGCAGATTATCGTAAACTACCCCAGTAGGGAGGTTATTATCCTCTGTGTTCAAGACAAAAAAAAAAATACTAGCTGTATTATTCAAGGGGCCAATAATCTGAAACCTGGTTTAAATTTGCATAAATTATGTTAAAATGTTTGACAGCATCTTATTGGAAATTGCCAATCACAAATACACTGAAGGGGCAATTGCAATGGAGCCATGCCTCTCATGATTGTTGATCTTTGTTCCATACACTGCTCTGCCTTCAATTTAGTTTCTGACCCCTGTTCTCCCTCTCAGCACCAGACAGCTCACAAGACTGTTCACATCTGCCTCCTATCAGAAACAGGTCTTATGACAAGCAGCTGGTAGTCTAGCTCAGCCTCAGACCTTTCATCGCCTCAAAGCTTCAAGCCCTCACAGCTAGGTTGTTTCAGGTCCTAATGATATCTTTAGGTTATAAATATGATGTTGTTTTAATTCTCTGAATGTTTTTCTCAAATTTCCCTACCACCATCTGGTTCTGAAGTTTGTCAACCATCTCTCTGCTCAGGATTTTTCTCCATAATTTACATGGCTGTCCCATGTGATTCTCCATCAGACTTTGATACCTGTAACACAGCCAGCTACTATAAAACACTAAGGATAGGCTGAGCTGCAGGTAGCTGAACTCTGTGCCATGTTGTGTTAACCAGAGGTCAACATCTTCAGCCACAAGATATATCTTTTAAGATCCAATGTCTTTTCAAAGGACAGTCTGACATACTTGCCAACATCAGCCCCTACTGATATAATCACCAAAGCCACTTCAACCTAGTCATGGGAGATCGTCCCCCAGCCACTACTCCTTCCTGGGTCCTTGAAGCCAAACATGGGAAGCCTCAAAGTGTAAGAAGAGATAAGAGGACAGCCCCACTGTGTCCAACAAGATCTGACAGGCCTATCACACTAACCTGCTGTTCGGGCAGCTCCTCTCCCTTTGCTGTCACTCCACTTAACAGTGGTAACAGAGCTTTGTGTAAGTTGTAGCGCTGACATGACATTTGGACATAGAAACGGAAGGTACAATATTACGCTTAACCACATAATGAACACAAGCAATGATGACTGCTAATTTAGGCTGCGATTACAAAATGTTTTAGTTTGTCAGGCGGATTCCCTGGGAGGAAGTCAGCAAATATAAGCTCTAACCGCTAAATGCTAGAATTGTGTAGCATAAGCTGTCTGAGCTGGAGTTAACACTAGGTTGTATCAACTTGATACTTTTCATACGGACCAGTTAAAGCTAAATAACCAGGAGGACAAACCGGCATCCCCCTAGAGAACTGTGAGAACTACTCGGAGCTTTCACTATGATGCTAGCAGCTATGTTAGCCACCCATGTACACATAGTGGAAACTGGGCTAACGGTGCTTTGGCGCTTACACACTAACTAAACTGAGCCAAAATGTCACACCAGTTCTGTGGTACTTACAGACACACACGGGCTGGAAGTGGTGCTCTGTGTCGGCGACCGCTGGACAGTGACCAGCGCCATCCCACTTTCTGCTGCTCACATGTCAGTCACCTCGGAGAATGAAGCACCGGAATACCAGACATTATTTTGAGCGTAACTAACGTTACAATATGCTAAGCTCCAGGGTTGTTTCCCTGGTCATTGCTTAGTTGCCCGCTAGTGTCAAGATCAGCATAATCATTAAGACATCCGGTCTATACATTTTCAAAATAAAGTTTTTCCTGTGGAAGTGTTTTTATTAACCAAAACAATCAGTAGTGGAAGAAATACTCGGATCCCTTACTTACATAATAGCAGCAACACCACATTGTAGAAATAATCTGTTAAAAGTAAAGGTCCCGCATTCAAAATGTTACTTAAGTAAAAGTTCAAAAGTATAAGCATCAAAACATACTTAAAGTACTAAAAAATGTATGACAATGACATATTTAACATTAATGTTTATCATATAATTGAATTATAATTACTGATGCATTATTGTATTCATCACATGTAATGTTGCAGCTGGTAAAGGAGGAGCTAGTTTTAATTAGCTTATATGTTTATAATTTAAAGTACTTTACATGCTGCTGGGTAGCTTGTGAATTTTCCACAGGAGATTAAAGTCATATGATCATAGTGTAATTTTTGTATTACTTTGGTTCTGAAAAGTAACTAGCAACTAAATTTATAAAGTAAAGGTAGTGAGGTAAAAAGTACATTTGTTTCTAAAATGTAGTGAAGTCAAAGTATAACGTAACACAAAATGAAAATACTGAATATCTCAAAATTGTACTTAAGTACAGTACTTGAGTAAATGTACTGAGTTACTTTCCACCACTGAAAATGATGCTTTGCAATAAACTGTAAGACGTTACTAATTTATTTTGTTTGACTGTAAAATGATTTAATGGCATGTTTTGCCTTTTAATAGGCCTCTGTAGTGAGTAATTCATGATGCCTTTTCAAGCATGTCTTCACTTTTTATTTTGACAATCCGATCTCTTAACTTCCTAAATTGTCTTGTCTAACTCCAATTCACTTAACATATTAGTGATGTACGTTCATTGACTTGCCGGTGTCCGGCGCATGCGCAATAGCAACCAGCTGTCAAAGGGGTTTGCTGTCTGCTTGATGAACACTTAAAACTCCCATTTATTCAAAGGCCACTACCTATCTATTAGTTAAACTGAAAATCTGCTAAAGATTCTAAAATAATACAGTAGGTACTAAACTGCATCTACAGTGAGTGTGTACTTTGGTGTTAGGTGACATACGGCAGGCTATAGCATTAATGTATGAATGTGGTCCTGTTTTTACACTGATTTAATGCAGGAGAAGGCTTGACCACACATCTTGCTGCTTTCATTCAGTTGCCCACCTCTCCTAGGGAATGAGATGGGTGGGTGGGGTGATTACTGAAGGAGTTGCATATGGAGGATAATAGCAATAAGTAAGGGAACAGAAAAGGAGGTGAAAGATGAGAGCAGATACACAACACATATCTCAAGTAGCCTTGAAATTTTTGAATTCAAGTGTTATATCAAAAACACAGTAGACGTAAATCCCTTGACTTGTCATTATCACAGAATCCTTTTTTTTTTTTTTAGCTTTTACGCTGAGTAGATTTTCAGGAGTGTTGGGTGTGAAGCTGAGGTCTACATAAGGTCAGGAGGCTCATTGTGATTCATTTCATTGCATTATCTGGGTCACTTCCCTCCCCTCCTCCATCGTTTTCTCAGTTTTTTCTTTTTAGCGATCATTTAATAAGCCTTAGTGTTAAAAGCACATGAGAAAAAAGAGAGACAAAATGAGGCAAAATAGAACAGAAACTGATTAGGAGGTACTTAGGTACTGTAGAGAGAAAAGAGAGTGATTACATTGCATTTGAAGAACATAAAAAAGAAAGGTGGTGGAAGATGGAGTGGTAAGAAACTGAAAAAAGCAAAGTACAGAGATAAAAATAGACAGCACATGATAGAAAAATTGCAAATAAAGGAGTGACAGGATGATTGATGACTTTTTCTTCCCACATCCTCCCCCTTCATATACATCCTTACAAGTCTGGGTGTATCCCATTAGACCTCATAGATTGTATGGGTGTGTGTGAGTGAGCAGCTGTGCATATGAATTTACCTCTGTTTTAAATTGTAGGGGCATTATTAGGACCTTCTAAAAGTGGATGCAACTGTGTATTTGTATGTATGTAAATAATATTTTAGTAGAACCACTGAAGGGGAATCATAGGGAGGGCAAAAGAAGAAGAGAGAAAACAGCTGAACCTCTGAACTGAGACGGTGTGAAAGCAAACACGCAGGAGAAAACAAGATTAGGATTACAGTAGAAGATGAGTCTACTTCAGTGACTTAGTGTCACACAGAGACAATAGGACTAAAGAAAATCCTCTTTGTAATTAAAGCTCTGCTCCCCACAAGAGATGCAATCACAGGCTGTGTGTGTGTGTGTGTGTGTGTGTGTGAGAGAGAGAGAGAGAGAGAGAGAGAGAGATTGTGTTGTGGTTGTATAAAGAGAAAAGACAATAGACAAATCACATTTTGATCTCTTTTGCCACCTTCCCCTCTTGTGAAAACAAGCTATTCTGACTCAAATGACATTTTACCCCTTAAAACCAACAGGGGGGGATATGACCCCATTAAAAATCAGATCATTCTTGGGACTGGGCTCTTGATTGAAGATGCTTTCAGAAGGCAATTGTAAGAATGAGACAACAAAATTACAACAAATGACATGTTAAAATGTTTTTAGTTTGATTCGGCTTATTAGTTTGTGTTTTATTTTTTCCTGGCTCTGCATTTATGTTAGGACTACTTGCTTCTTGCCTAGAGATTTCTGGGGTATTCTTACCAAAAAAAAAAGCAGGGGGGAGTAGTGCTACATTTATTTATTTTAAAATAGCAAGTAGGCAGGTGTTCTGATAGCGATATGGTTTGACTCTAGTGCCTGGAATGTCATAGTCTGCAAAGGAGCTTAACAGGGCCTGGGTTTTGAGTCTAATGTGTGTGGTTTAAGGCAACATATACGCTACATGACTATTTTTAAAACCTTATATGAAGTTATATCTTCTACGCAACTGTGGACATTGTGGCTGTTTGTTTCACTACAATAGGAAAATCAGTTTTGACAGATATCATTTTGCAGTAAACCAGTTGCTAGCAGGTACTTTACTCCAATGTCCACAAATAGACAGTGGATCAAATGACTATATGTAGTGACAACCCCCCCCAAGAGAATTATTATCTGAATCTACAGTTCCTTACTTTTAGCTCATGTTTCAGGTTTACTGCTGTTACTTTACTGTCAATCTCAGCTTCTAAAATTCTCAGATAAAATGATTATCTGCTTAGCACCTTGCTCAGTATTTATCACTAAACTAAAGATAAAAAGGCCATTTCCAGGGCTGAAAGACAATACTAAATGAATGTTGCTTTTGTCTGTGAAATGTGGCATTATATTCATTATATACTGTAATAATATTGTACTGTGCAGGTTTTTTTACTGCCTTCAAGTGTCCAAATGCATTAATTAAACTGCCATTTCATTAAAGCTGATGAATTAAATTCAGCTGTTGAACCGTTGATATGCAAGTAAATAGAGCATCACCTTGGAGTTAGCTCTCATTTTTAAACTGGCCTGTCAATCCTGATTCATTCAACCATGGCCCTATTAATGAATGAATGAATGACTATATTATGAATATATTTAACCAAAGCAGGAAAAGGGAAACATCTTAAGGCTGATAAATGACCCAGCATACCAAAAAATAAAACTTTTCCATGAATGTATCTATTAAGTGTCATTCACAATTTTATTATAATTACTCTTTGCAGCTCATTTCACAGCAGTGCAGCCAGGAGGTGGAAGAAGAGCATCTGAGGCCTTAATTTGTTGCCCATTAGTATATGAACATATGATGAGGGCTGTAACACAGACTCAGCAGAAATAAAATATACCCACTTTCATGCATGGCCATCATTAACATAAATACTTAAATTGTACCCACACTTATATAATACATGATTAATAGAACAAGTATATTTCAGAGTAACTGTGAAAGGTTACATCTCTCTCCTCATCACCTCACCTATAATGAGAAGACAACAGATCAAGGACATCTCAGTGTATCTTGGCAACAATTATATGAACTAAGAAGGCAGCAATGGAGAAAACAGAGAGAGAGGGAGACTGTCAGAGAGAGAGAAGAGGGCCCACTGTGCAGAGATAAGATGGTATTCTCCCTGGAAAATGAGTTCATTAGGGGAGCGAGAGACAGCTATTGCAGGGAATCAAGGTTTCTGTGTGATAAAGGGTGGGAGCCACACAGTGAAGGAAAAAAAAAGAGTTTAATTTCCTGTTCTTCAGAGGCAGCGGAGGTATTGATGGATCAGCTGAGAGGCTGGGTAAAGGAAAAAATGGAGAGACAAGGAAAGGACAGACAGAGCGCTGTAGAGAGATAAATGCCAGGATTTTTCTGTCACAAAAATAAGTGACCCTCTGGATTGCTGTCAAAAATGTTCATATTGAGAACTGAGGGGAGACAGACGGAAAGAGAGTTCAAAGATGTCAAACTCTGCTGCTCTCGGGAAAGTGGAGAGTCAAAGTGAACTGCTGTCAAGGAGTACGTGGGTTATGATAGTGCAAATGAGACCTTATGAAGAGTTTCTCAAAATGACAGCAACGGCAGCGATATTTGAGAAAGAGAGTAGTATATGCACACACAAACACAGAGCCCATCTTGGCTTGCCCAAATTAAGAAAGAGAGAAAGAAAGAAGATATTAAGGCTGGGAAAAAAATGAAATGAGTTGGAGGTCTAGATAGACTCCTGATAGTGAGAGAAGCTGGCAGACAGGCAGCTAGGCAGATGCTGAGATGACAGGTACAGCAGAGGTGGAGGGATACATCGGCTCTGCTTTGGGGTTTAATATAGATCAGCAGTGATAAGGCAAAACAGAGAACACAGGATGTGTCCATCAGTCAGGAGGAAGGAACTCAGAGGAAATTGCCCCAATAATGTGCACACACATATACATATAGGAGAAGCCCCTGACACACAATTCAGAGTCTGGGTGCACAAACTATATGTGCACATTCAGGGTGGGTGGAACTGAAAAATGTCAAATTTCAGTATCATTTAAACCTGGGAGATAGGACTACTGATGTGTGGAAAGGTAGCATAAGTATACACCGTTCTCTAGAGCTTTTGTTGCTATGTACTCACTACCTGCAGTACATAATCTACACCTACACATCTGTTGTACACTGGGTACTGCTCAGATGGGGTGAGATGAGGATCAGCCTGTCAACAACTGAAATCAAATGCTCACGCTCTTTCCTTTGTCTTGTTCTACAGTGTCCGTGTCTACATGTGAACACAAGACAGTTTGCTGAGGCTGCTGATTGGAGATTTCAGCTGTATGATTAATCAGCGATGACAAGGTTTCTTCATGTTGCGCACATATGTACACACAGACGCACTCAGGTTGACAGAAAAACAATGATTGTCCTGAATGTCAGGTATGGTCAGTTATAAAAGAGATCCTGATACAGTGGATGATCGAGATGGGCATTACTTCTCACTGCTGCGTCAGTCTACTTTGAAATCAGATTGACCGCTCTTTTAAATAAATACATGAGTATGCTGTAATTGTCTTCACATTTTTTTATCACAGATAAAACATTGTATCCATCATGTGGGTCCTGTTTCACTTCAGCCATATGCCACATCTGTGCTTGCATCTGTTTATACACTCACTGAGGACGGTTAATAGTGTCGTTACCCTCTACAGCAAATAGTGACACACAGAGCACAAGCAGCTCCACGGTGCCCACTGCCATAGCAATGTGGATATGAAGCTACTGATCTTGGTGCCACATTGTTATTTCCATACTGTTTAAATAGTTTTAATCTGGTAGTGTTGAAGTTAAAGACTTTATTAATGCAGCCTTTTTCTACTATGAACTTCTTATGCTTACTTTGGTGCAGATCATCCAACAGTTTGTAATAGTTTCTAAAAAGTAAGCAAGCAAACAGAGAATCAACTATCAGGTGACAGAGGTTATTTTGTCCATATATCTTTATTATTGTTACTTTCCATATATTTATATATTTATTTTATACAAGTGTATTTCTCAATACAGTCTTTTACTGACGTACATAGATCATACATAAGCTTGAGAGGTATGAGAGAAGAAAGAGGCAAGAGGGAGATTACTTCCTTCATCATATTTTGGGAGTTAACAAGACAACAGAAGATCACATTACAAACACACATGCACGCACATTTGAAGTACAGTAATCACACACATCACGGTATGCGCACATAAAGGGGCTTAACACCTCTAATCCTTTTTGCACACCCACTCATACACGCGCCAACATACTAACCACAGTGTGCGCGCACACACACACACTCACACACAAATATACAAACACTCAACCCCACACAAGTATTAAACACACACACATCCATGGAGGGAGGAGACAGGTAGTCACAGGGTACATGTAGATTACACCAATACCAGACTGACACTGACTGTAAATACACATGTAGATGTACAGTACTCGCCATATTTTAACTCCTGCTCCTACATACACACAAATACACACACTCCACTCACACACACACACACACAGGCACATGTGCATGCACACAAATTTTTGGTAAAAAGTAAAGAGCAGTGATTTTCAGACAATGACACTGATAATGTTATTAGCTCTGATCCATATTTGGTTTATATTACTGACAGTAATGGAGCGCAGAATCTTTCTGAGATTACTGTAAAACAAGGACCATGAACACTATGTCAGGTAAATGGCTGGATTGTGAACAAAGTCAGTGACAGCATCCATCCGTCCGTGACCTCTACCTCTTATCCTGTAGAAGGACTGGAGACAATCTCACCTGACACTGGGCAAGATTGGTGACAGCAGTGGTACTTTATAAAATAAATACACCTCTTATATTGCAGTTATTGAATGGTGCCCACAGTGTGAGTGTGTAAACAGGTTTTGATCCCCACAACGCACAAACACACACACACACACAGACACACACACACACACAGACACACACACACACACACGTCACTGCCAGACAGTGTAGAAAACTCATTGCGAATCCATTGTTCGTCCAAATAAGCACAGGCTGACTGTCAACACAACATAACTACAATATTGAAAAATGAAAAGAACAACGCAGATATTTGGCTTCAGTAACAAAAGATACCTGCATCTTGCTACATATTAAAATACATAGCTTAACACCATAACATGAGAATCTATCTATCTGGCCTGCTCCAACTGTTTTCATTGTGTAGTATCTGCAGCTTGAGTGCATGGCATATTCTCTATATTAACATAAATTGTATTATGTTTTGTGTAATTGTATAAAATATTTCTCATGACTGTATAACCTGAAGAGAAGTTTTGTGACTAAATGACTTTGGTGACACTTTTGAGTGTAAAAATAAGAGGATAGTGAAGATACTGAAATTGAGCTCTGGGTCTCCAAGCAACATAAGAAAACTTAGCCAGCATTAGGAAATAAACTAAACCAAGCTAAACAAAGCTGCTGCAGTCTGGATCAACCCAAAATTCCCCTTTAAGTTTCAGATATTGGTGTGAGAAAGATGAACAAGTGCAGAGGGTTTATTAGAAGAGGCAAAGACGGTGAAAGGTAGCCCCCTTGTCCTGTAGTTTTACAGTTTGTCCAGAGGAAGGAGCTCTATCTAGCTACAGAGGCACCTTCTTTTGGTCAGCGTATGGTCAAACTGCGTTGGTGACAATGAAGGCTCTGTGGACGTCACCGCTAGGCTCTGGAGTGATGCTCTTTAACAGACGCTATGAGAAAGAGACAGACAGAGAAAAGTGAGGGACAGAAAAGTGAAGAGTGAAACAAATACATCAGTCTCAGTAAAAACGGACACAGAAGAAGGTCACAGTATTGTGTCACTAACATTATTACAATCAATTTAGACTGAAGCTCTTTTGCTATGGAACTGGGAAGGGCAAGAATTATATCTATATTTGTAGTTTGTTTTAGAGCGTGGACAAATGTATGACAAACACACCCTGGTCTCACAAAGAGACAATTAAGTATTTGGACTTCAATTGGCCTCATCTGTCCCTGTGAGTTACATGATCACAGTCTTATTTCTCACTCATATGCACACAAAAACACAATGCTAGTGTGTTGACAGTGTCATTATGTCAGTGCCATTTTGTGCCTTGGCAACAGTGTCAACAGTGGGGGCAACAGCCAGAGACAGCCTGTCTGCTAGCCTCTTTGATGTCCTACAAGCTTCTGTCAACTCTCACACAGGGTGTAACGAGGTAATAACAATGATGATAATGATAAGAAGCTTTGAGTTTGCAATTTTTATGCAAGATATAAGGTTTTCAAAATACAGTGCAAACAGGAAATATACACCTGAAAATTGTAGGTGGGGCCCCGCCAGAGTAAAAATTAGAGAAGCTTAGCTCAGAAAGCAACAAAAAATATCATAAAAACATCTAAAACCTGTTTCTTTTGAGTAACTGAGATGTGGCTGCACAAGGTGATCTGATGCTCAAGTGCTGTTGATGGCAGGAGCATGGCTTCCTATAGCCTTGATCCTCAAATGTGGCGACGTGACAGCCTACACATGCATTGCATAATGTGGATGTGTGTCTTAATGAGGGAGTGCTGAGTGTTAAGAGTGTGTGGCATCAGGTAATGGCCTGTGTGTAAGATCTATGGGGCCTGGCCTGTGCCTCCTTCCTGCTCCTTTGATCCTGATCTGCAGTCATGTGTTCACAGAAGAGGGTAGACCCTGACAGAGCATCATGACGAAAACAACATAGGCAATCTCTGTCCTTGGAGATGTGTCAAAGGGAGAGTAAAAGTCAAGAAGGAATGGGGTAGAATAATAGGATTAATTACACTATATTTAATATGAAAGAAAGGAAAGGAAAGCAAATGCTGCACCTGTTTGAATGTGCCCTTAGCATTGAGCAAGTGGTAGACCATGTAAGCGGGCACACAGATGAACGAGGACACCCCTATGCAGTAGCCCAGGACGGTGGTCCATGGTGGGTAGTGATAGTCAAACAACCTGACCTCTGGAGGAAAGGCCAGGAAACTAATGATGATGAACTAGACAAGCAAACAAACGGTTAGATATCACAGGAACCAGACATCAGGATAAATATGACAAACTGCCCTGAAAGCCTCACCAGCAAAAAGCAGGGGCAGATGGCCACCCAGCAGACCCTCCAGAAACACCCCGGATAGAAACCAAGCATGACTTGGACATCATTACAGAAACGGTTGGTACCTGGAACACACACACAGACACAACAAAGTTTCAAATATCAATGTCTATGTCTGTGAATCAAACTAGACAGAGAGGAATAGACAAAAAGTGAGTAATCTATACTCAAAAATGCAGCTCACTTGTCAGGCTTTCTTCACCATTAGTTTATTTAGTATTATGTCATCCTTTCCCACAAAGACCACTATAACTGTTATATGGTCACAAATTAGCATCTTCATTCAGCATCAGTCCCAGAACTTACCGTAGAACCAGGAAACAGCAACGACTTCGAGCAGGACCACAGTGATGACTGCGGGGCCTGTAGCGTACTCCTCAAACAGCTTCACCACAAATGCTCCTCCCTGAGACAGGACAAGGGTGAGAGGAGGAATTTCTGAAAAACTGTATACTAATTATTTTTATGCAACAAGTTTCATCTACAAAGTCTAAGACAGCAATTGGGCTAATTTGTTGTGTTCAGTGGAGCAGGGATGAGTATTTGTATTACAACTTTACTATAATGAGGGTTGGACATAAACAGATTACTGAGGCAGCTGTAATCTGATTTCAGATAACTGTTAACTGTGGTAGGTTACATTACCAACAACTAAAGATTAAAATTAACTTGACAGAATTAAAAAAGATCTGACTGAAATATGCAAAATTAAAAATATTTTGACAACACTATGACCTTTTATATTGGTTTATAATATATTTCAATGGGTGGCAAGGTGATGCAGTGGTTAGAACTGTTGCCTCACAGCTATAAGGTTCCGGGTTTGAGCCCCGGCTGACCCGATGCCTTTCTGCATGTTCTCCCTGTGCGTGCATGGGTTCTCTCCAGGTACTCTGGCTTCCTCCCACAGTCCATGCTGCTTAGGTTGACTGGTGACTCTAAATTGCCCATGAGAGTGAGAGTGGGTGTGTGTGGTTGTATGTCTACATGTCAGCCCTGTGATAGACTGGCGACATGTCCAGGGTGGACCCCACCTCTCACCCAATGCCATTTGGTTTTGGCACCAGCCCACCCGCAACCCTCTTCAGGATAAGCAGTATAGATAATGGATGGATATATTTGAATGGAAATTGTGAGCAGCCATGGGCATTTTGTGGAACATTGAAGCACTGTCACTTATCAGTAATCAGGTATCAAAGCACAGCGATTTACAGTCAAGTGAGAAAAATAATTGATTAAACTGTATTATAACAGATGCCTTTCTGATAGTAACCTGTAGTAAACCTACATATGTGAGTGTGGAGAGAGCTCCGAGGTAGCAGACACACACGAGGCCGAGGACAAACCACTCTCGTCTTTTAACTAGGACATGAGGAAACTCATCCAGCATAGCTGTGATCACACCCTCCAATCCTGCAAACTGGAAAGAGAAGGATGGCGAGAAGGAGAAAACTCATCAGGGAGTGCAGAAAGATGAGAGATAGAAGATGAGAACATGGTAACTGAGGGGCCATGGCAAAGACCACATGTCTAGATGGCATACTGCATGCATTAAATCACTTCTACATGTTATGCGCTATCAAGATGTTCCTCATCAGCAGTTTGATCTAATCAGTCCAACATTAGTAGGACTCTCTTTCAGTATCAGAAGGTGTTTATGCTGCGCAAGCTTTGCAGAATAACAAAAAAACATTAGGAACATGTTAAGGCGATCCAACATGTATCCAAGTACACTGAAAGGTTTTGCGGTAATATCCTCAGTCATAAAACTGAGGAGCACAGCAACTGATTCTGTGCCGATTATCAGTATGTGATAAAAGCCTTACGGGTCTTTCCAGCTGGCTGCCTCAGAGCAGATAAACACAGGCTTATGGAAACAAGATCACCACACATCAGTGATATGAAAGTCCTATCACATTGTTTTCGTTGACTGTTCCAAAATGGAACACTGAGAAGGACAAATAATACCCGACACCTTAATGGAGAAACAAGTACCACAGGCAAATAGAAGTCAAACAGAACAAGGCAGTATGACAAAACAAATCTGAAACCTAGGTTTTTAGGTTTGAGAACACACACACGAGAGATGAACACCGGGCAACAACAGGATAGGTGCATTACAAAATAAAGAGGGGAACACCAGGGGATACAGGGAATAATTAGCAAACAGGACACTGATTTGGGTGTCCTAACTTTTGTACTAACTGTGCTATCCAGACCCAACATGATGATCATGAGGAAGAAGATGATGGCAAAGAAGGTGGCGGCAGGCATGTTTGCTATGGCTTCTGCATAAATGATGAACAACAGACTGGGACCTATAGAGGGAAATCAGAGAGGCAGTTTTAAAAAAAATGATTGAGACAGAAATGACAAAAATGTTGAACTCATTGCTATAACTTTTTTTTTTTATGAAACAAATTAGTTTAAACTCTAAACATTACTAAAATCCAGAACTGAAAAGACTGAGGAGCCAAAATATTAGGCATGCAAAATGTTGAGTCCTTCCAAAGTAACATTCAGTTCAGTTCAGTGTGGAATGCTTGTTTTACCCCAACGATGTGAGGATGGAGGTGTTGTGGTGCAGTGTCCTACCAGCATCCTTGGCCACAGCATCCACACTCTCATGCCTCATCTCAGCCATGTATCCCAGCACGGTAAAGATTACAAAGCCGGACAGAAAGCTGGTCAGGCAGTTCACAGAGCTGGTGACTAGTGCATCTCTGATACAGACAGGGAGAAAATAAAAGTTTCTGTGACAGGACAGACAACAAAGTTAGCAAGATGGTCTGTGAAAATATAAATCTATGAGCCTCTGCAAAGTTATAAGACTTGTTAGACTAGGGTATGGTCACAGCTATGCATGTTTCCGCAAATATATTAGATAAAAGGCTTTGATTTCATTTTTCTGCCGTACAGAAGTCTCCAGCATGGCGGTGGGGAGCCTTAAGCAGCATTTAGCTCCATAAGCAGGCAGGTGTCACTGACGTATGAACTGTAGAACGATGTGTAATGTCAAATAATTCCTCACTTGTAGCAGTTGTTGTGAAATGGGTTGTAGCTTGCAAAGGCGAGGAGCACACCGAAGCCCGGTCCCAGAGAGAAGAAGATCTGAGCTGCCGCATCAATCCACACCTTAGAGAGTGTGGAGAGGTGGTGATGGGTGAATGTTGGGAAGATAGAAAGGAATGTGGATTTAAACAGCAGGCAAGAAAAGAGAAACAAAGCAGGGTCAGAGAAAGTTTCATACAAGACGTTTGTACAAAGACAGTGATGTTTTAAACAGAGGCATCAAAGAACACCTCACTATAATCCACTAAATAACGTACTGTAGTGCTTAGCAGTTTCCCCCAGTCGGGTTTAAGATAGAAGAGGATGCCCCTCCAGGCCCCCGGCAAAGTGGCCCCACGAACGAGCAACACGAGGAGGACCAGATAAGGAAAGGTAGCAGTCACCCAAACTACCTAATGCAGAAAAGGGAAAAACCAAACAGATTGTTTTGTTATTCTGTTAATGACCTCTTGCTCATGCCTGGTTAAACTTAGTTGTTAGTTGATATCTTGCTTGTGCTCAATAATACTGAAAACAAAACAAAGCACAATGTCTTGTGATTTTTCTGGGAAAGAGCTGTTTGATAATGCAAATGCTGATTTGCTAACTGTATGTTACACTATGTGTATGACAAATGAATCTGTTTTCCATGTGTACACAGCTGTGGTTATAAAGACAACCATGGATAAAACAGCCCTGTAAGAAACCCTTTCAGGATGATGTGCCATCAACACCAGCTAATGAACTACACTTTATAATATAAAAGCATCAGTATTGACTCTTTTTCTTCTTTCTGTGATATCCCTTATCTGACTATTTTCAACATGTTTAAGATATGTGGACAGTAACTGTTGGGGGTGAGGGGAGTTCATTTAAACAGTTCTTTCACTTTGTCTTGGCTAGTTTCCAATATTGTTGTTACTTGAGGTCTGCCTGGTCTTTTCAGGTTTGATTGCTGAGGTTGTGACCACAAACTGTTTAACTTTACTGCCCTTCTAACCAGGTTTTCAACTCATTATGATGAATGATAATAAGACATGACAGGAGAACAACCGCTGTTTTCTCTGCCTCTCTGTCTCCATCAATCCATCCATCCATCCATCTGCTCTAACTGACACCCCCATCAGCCATGCAGGCGCCCTTGTCAGTTACCTTTCCAGATGTCTTGACTCCTTTCCAAATGCTGAAGTAGACAGTGGTGAAGATGAAGAGCAGGCACAGGGCCAGCTGCCAGCTGACAGAGCCCAGCTGGTGGAGACCTGGGGAGAGGTGGACCTGCAACACGTGGCGACTGGAGGGAGGAGACGAGGAAGGAGGGATGTTTGGTTTGAGATGCGAGGTCAAAAGGGATGCAACAGACGAGGAACAGAGTGGCAACAGGTGAAATCACATGGATGCAAATATAAGTAGATGACATGAGAGGAAAAGACAGGAAATGGGGGAGTGAAAGGGAAAAATATGAAAGGTGGAAGACAGTAGGGAAGGAAGAAGAGAGGAAAAGTAAGGGTAAAGGAAGGAGAATAATGTGGAGGATAATAAGGAGTGAAAATACAAAGATAGTTTGGAAAGCAGATGTGAAAATTTGGAAAGCAGAGGAAGCCCATAGAGATGTGATAAAGAAAGAGATACGGAAAGAAAAAGAAAGATGGTACAAAGAAACGGAAAAACAAAGGCATACAAGGAGGATGCGAGGACGTGAGAAAGGAAAACAAAGGAAAGAATACTGTATTTATTTATTCTCAATATAAAAATGATCCTAATCCCCTGACTAATATGCAAACATACACAGTCCATCATACTCACACATTAAATGACCTGTAACAAAAGTGCACCTATGAAAAACATAAAGAGACTAAATATAATAGATACAAAAAGGCCTTGACAGACTTTCTATGAAGTTTACGTCAATAAACTTTACAGAATCCTAAATAAAAAAAAATTCTATATGGGGCACAAACAGACCTTTGAAATGAATAATGAGGTTAACATCTGGTCAAAGTTTAAGCACAGTTGGATGATGAAACAGAGACAGGATTTATGTTGAAAACAGGAAATTCTGGCGCCAGACTGTGTTGTGGAATTTCTCACTTTTAAACCTGTATTAGGAAAAGTCAACTACAAATAAACCCAGAATTTGTCTCAGTGGACACAGGCGAGGTCCGGTGAGCAGCTGATAAGGCCGTATCAGGAATAAGAAAAACAGTGTTCTCACGGAGTTCAGGTTTACAAAGAAAAAGTACTGTATGTGTCTGAACTGACTCTCCCCCTTTCTCCCTACTACCAGAGTTAATCACTGTAAGCAGATACTGCAGCTTAAAGCTTTATAATACTTTAGAAAACTTTTACAACAACATGCGGTAATAAGTCTCATGTCAGCAATGATTTGCCTGAATTAAAGAGGATATTTATTGGTGGGCTCACCAACACATATGGACATGATTAGGAATGAAAGGTTTCATTACTGCATCAGTTTCCTTATCACTACTGTCTCATCCCTCTTCCTGTCATCAAATAAACTATAGTCACTGTCCTTTCACAGTGTTGCACCCATACATCTCCCTCCTGTCTTGCCCTCCAAAAGCTCCTTTAACTAAATGGGTGGTTCATATTTTGGCAAGCTAATTTAAAGTTAAGTGAGATCTAATTAAGCACAGTTGCATTAAAATTTCCGTTGTCAAATGTGTTTGTGTTACACCAAAGTTAACAGGTAAGTAAGTAAATTTCATTATTATTATTATTTTTTACATGGAAATTAATTTAAAAAACCGTCTGGATTGACTGTCTTGGCTAATCCCAGCAGATTCAAATAAATCTACTATATCTTAGTAATGCAATATATCATCTAAAATTCTACATCAATCTACCTTTGATATCAGCTATTACTGTTGCAATTCCTCAGCCCTGATTGTCTTTCAAAACCATCTCAGATCAGGTCAGTGATTCCTGTTCTGAAATGATAACTTCTTTCTGCTATATCTTCACAATTAGTGATGCAAGTGGATTTTCTGGGGCTGGTGCTCAATCTGTCAAGGCTTTAAAACACCAGACCCAGCCCTGTAATTGCTCTCTTGGAAATCCCCCCCACTTCACTTGATGTCTCCCTCCTGTGTAGCACTCCCTCTACGCCTCTATGTCCAACTTACATGCACTTACGTATAGAACTCCTCGGCTGGGGAAGTGGAGAAGTTGGACCATGACACGTTGTGGTCGGTGGACATGTAGCGGTTACAGCTGGCTGTGTTCCAGCTGTTGGTACAGGTGGTCCAGGGCAGTGTGGTTCGAAATGATGACAGTAGGTAGTACAAGGCCCATGCCATGATGGTGTTGTAGTAGAAGGAAATGTAGAGGGCTATGATGCAGATGGCAAAGCCAATCCCTAGATGGGAAATATTGACTCTTGAACTATCTTTAACTTAAACTTTGCATTAACATTTTATTAAACAACTGTTTGTAGCGTATGACACCAGTCAGTCACTCCCCAGATCTTGCAAACATCAGTGGTATTTCCAAGCTAATGCAAGAGAAGGAAAGTGGGTGACATTTCCAAACAACAACAATTTACATGCTATCACATTTCTGAGCATCTGGCATTTGGCATGGAAATGTGACAATTTCCATAACACAGTCAGTACATCTCACTAGATGTTCAAGAAGCTAAGGATGCTCTGTACTGAGGGGCACAAGGAGGTTAAATGAGCTGTCTCTCAAACTCTGACAACTTGTCACTCTCCTTTATTTATTCTCTTACTGCAAATCTTTGTTAGTAAGGACTGTCCTCTCATGTCCCCACCCCCCCCCTTTCTAAAAAAAAATCCAAGCTACTGATATAACCAGATTTCCCAATTTGCTCTCTAAATTCACTGTGATACCTTTGAAGATAGGGCAGATGTGTTTCCAGATGGAGATGCAGCCGCTGCGGTGGAACTGCCCAAGAGCCAGCTCCATGTAGAAGAGAGGCACTCCTCCAAACACCGCCATCAACAGGTAGGGCAGCAAAAAGGCACCTGGACAGAAACAGAGGGAAGTGAGGGTAGATGAGAGGAAGACTGAGTGGGGGAAAAGTATGGGGAGGTATGTGAGGTAGATGAAAGCATTGGGAAAATGTAAAGTGGGGAATAAATGGAAGAAAGAAAGACTTATGGAAGAATAGTAAGAAATCAATCAAATTCATGGGGAGTGTTCCTCATTCACACTCCATCTGTAACCTCCTCAGTGGTCCTCTCCCAGTCAACAAGAACTAAGAACATTAAAAGCACCCTGTAAAAACCATTATATACTTTAGGAATCATATCATTTACATAACCAAAACCCATTTAAAGACAGCAGTATATGCTTCCCCTCTTTCATATCACTCTGCATTTAATGTGTGCCCTCTGGAAACACACAGTAAGAGGGTTATTTATTTTAGATTCTACATAGACACACTACTACAGGTGCCGGCTAAGTAAGGAAAGTATAAAAGGGGAATCAGAAGCCCAAACAGCAGGAGGATGGCAGCCAGTTCTTTGGTGTCTCCAGTCTGATAACACATCTCTCTCTTTCTTTATACCTGAGTATCAACTTATTCTATGTGCATGCGTGCATTTGTGCACTGCGGGCGTGTCGGTGTGTACATGCGTGCTTGTGTCTCTTTGTGACATAAAGGCAAAGATAAGGGTTGATCGAGCAGCTGCCTGGGAAACAGGTTATTAAGCAAGGAGAAAGAGACTAAAGGTGTTCTCATAAAAAGCCACAATTAATACTGTTGCCTCTATCAAGTGTGTCCCAGTCTCCATCTCCACCGCGCTCTGTGGGACACACACAGAACACAGGAAATTGCAAAAATTTTATTATTGCAAATTCAATAAAAGTAGCGAGGGAGGTCCTTGAGGATTGTGTAGTAAAGGAGCACAAGTAGACCACACAGACTTTGTGAAAACCTTTTACCTTTTTGTATCTTAGACTGTACAAGAACTGAGCTAAATCAGGTGCTAGTCACAGACAGTAAACTAACTTACCTTGGTTGTTGCATATATTGTGCATTACACAGCATGGCGATCCAAACCATGACAGAGTCTTTTCTTCTTTCTAACCTTTGAAACCATTTATACTGTAGGATGGGATCTCACAAACCTCCATCCTTACCTCTCCCCCTTTTCTCTCAATCAAAAATCTTTTTTTCTCACCTCCTCCATTTTGGTAGCAGATGTAGGGGAAACGCCAGACGTTTCCCAGGTCCACAGCGTAGCCAATCACAGACAGCAAGAAGTCCATCTTCTTGCTCCAGCTTTCTCTGGGCCTCTCTAAGCTGGTTTGTTGGACCACCAGAGTCCGGAGGCTTCCCAGCGGCACTGAGGATCCTGTACCACCTGCAGACATAGAGGCTGTGCCCCCAGAGCAAGCTGCGCTCCCTGGTCCCTCCCTGGGGCCCTGAGGGGTAGATGTGGTGAACCCATTGGACACCTGCTGTCCAGAGCCAGAGGTCAGACTCTTGGGTCCTCTAGCTGCGAGACCATCAGCCAGCATCAGTCTACCATTTTCCTGCTGTGTCCCCTCCTCAGCTCCCCCCACTTCCTCTCTCCCTTTATCCCTCTGTCCCTCGTTCTCTCCTTTGTCCATTTTTAACATGCTCGTCATCATCATATCTTTTGTCTCCATTGGGTTGTGTTAAGTTGGTGTTGGCGAGGCGATTAGGGATGGAGAGAGGTCTTCAGTGACAATGCAGGGAATGTGGCACCGCTGTCTGATATGGTGCCCATTAGGGGAACAGAAGGGTTAGGAGAGCAAAGGAGTGGTGCAGAGACTGTGTAGGACAAAAACCAGGGTGCAGCCCTCTTGAACAGGTAGAGGAAAAAAAGAACACAAGAGTAGTGCTAAAAGAAGAGAACAGGGCCAGAATGAGGGGAGTTGTGAGTTTGTGGGAGAGGACTGAAATGTGCAAGCATCTGTTGAGCAAGGGAGAATAACAGGGGGGCAGTTAGGACAGACAGAGGAGGGTATATGAGAGGAGAGGCGTGTTTGAACAGGATGTGGCTGGCAAAAAAGTTAGAAGAATCTTGGATTGTCTCCACATACAGTTCACCCTCTGTGACACTCAGCGATGGGCAAACTGCAACACACACAGAGAAAATACACAGATTAGTAATCTTGTATATAAAGTGTCTTTCTGTTTTTCTACATGCCATAAGTACCTGAATTATGACAATGAAAAGGAGTTATGTAGTGTATGTTGTATATGTTTAACAGTTTTATTACAAATAAAAGGATAAATCTTAATGTGGCTAAAGCAGACACTCCAGAATAAATATACCTTTCTAAGAACTGTGCAGACTGAGAGGACTGTGCTGGGATATGCCAGTTTACTTAGCTTTGCCTCTTGTTCCTCATTTTATACTATCTCTCAGTTGAATAACTTTTTTCAGTGCTTATCTGATCAAAGCCATATAATGGGGAGAAATTAGAGAATGTATACAAGCAACCGCAGAATTTTTCAAGGCAGGAAACATAAGAAAAAACCTTGAATGACAAAAATGCAAATATGGACACGTTAAAAAAAGACAACCACAAGGTTTTACTGTCACCTAAAGGCGAAAAATTC
>NW_018127888.1:131170-136621 GCF_001952655.1 Monopterus albus | reverse complement strand
ACTTGAACCATGATTTATTACCTATTAAAATGAGTTCAAACAGTGATACATATTCATTACAAGTTAAATTACATATAGATGTTATTTCATCTACATTTACTAATAGTATTTCAGCAGCTTCAGATGAAAAACAGTTCAAATATCTGTTGTATAGGGTGTAGAAAAATATAGAGGAGCATTTTTTTTGTTTAGCTTTTTATTTAACTGCTAAACAATGATATACTAAATGACATGATATACTAAATATAATTCAAACAATAAACTCTTATAACATACCACTTCTACATCTTTGTCCAGATCACTGCATTAAGTGATATTTGATGCTTACATCCATTCTTATGTGAGAGGTCAATGAATGGACCAAAATATAAGGGTGTTTCAACCTTATACCACTGTTCAAACTCAAAGTACAAACTGTTCCACTGCTGCTTCGTAAAACACTTTAATTAATTTTAGACCCTACAGGAAGGAACACTATTATGTATAAATAAAAATACATATCTTATAGGGACCGCAAATTAATCTTTTTAATTGTCAACAGAAAATCCAAATATTCAACAAATGCTTTCACACGTGTCAAACTGAGAGAGATACTAAACAGCGGATTAGATTGTTTACTGTGTTAGTTCACTTAGTATTGAATGCCAAAATGTGGGAGGACTCAATTTACATGGAATGCCTTTATCTTAATTAAGAACGAGTGTCCAGCAGTTTTACATGGCACGCTAACATCTGGCTACCACGAAACCAAGACCCCCTCGTGTACCTGGACTCTGAGTGGGAAAAAAGAAACGATGGTTCACCTCCATTCGACACAAACATTTGTATTTCATACAAACCGTGCCTTTACTTCCTGATGAAAATAATTATAAACTCGTCATTACAACAATGACTTCATTTTCCTCTGATTCCTCACAGTCTGACACAAGCACAGCATGCTCCTTCTGGTCTGATGAGAAGAGTTTAAGCTGCTTCAGATGCTTGAACTTAAAGGAAATCAGACAATTCCTACTTGGCGGTGACTTAAAAGAAATGTGAGGAATTAAAATGTAAATTCATTTTAACCAACAAAAACAAACTGTAAAGGTTATTTTCTCAACTACAATTTAAAGCACACGCAATATCAGCTGTTAAACTGGCTCACAATAAAAAGTCAATTAAAACAACAATGGTAAGTGGCTCGATGAAATCAGATCTGTATGTGCAGACACATTTAAACACTGGCTGAAAAAAGTACATGAAGAAGCAACATATATAAAACAAACCAAGTCTGGAAAGCATCTTTTCTGAATAATAGTATCATATAAAATTTAAACCAATTTGCCATCACAGAATATTAAAACTTGTATATATATATAAAAAATAAGATTTCTGTGAAGACAGAAACAGGGTGTGAGAAAAATACTAATGTAGATATTTGTTTGAGGCTTATCTTTTTGAACTTTGTTTAAACCTTAGACAAATCATTAGTCACCACATTGACACTTCTGAGGTAAATACATTAAAATGAACAGTATTAAAAGTATATTAAAACTTTGTATATATAAAAAACATATTCGATTAAGCAGACTTTGATAAATATAGAGAAAGTAACGCAAAAACATCACAATTTCTGTGAAGACAGAAACAGGGCATGACAAAATACTAATGCAGATATTTGGTTGAGGCTTTTTTTTTTTTCAAACTTTGTTTAACCTTAGACAAATTGACACTTCTGAGGTAAATACATTAAAATGAACAGCAAAGTAAAGGCACCAATACTATTTTATCCCAACTCACATGTATACCATACCTTTGGAGATGGTAACAGAGGAAAAGTAAAACCTGAGGTCGTTAAAACAAACACAAACAGCAGCAACTTCTACCCAACACTTAAAGAAATCCCTTGGTAGTGGAAAAACGTGCCAGAGGAACAGCATGCACTAGCACATCAGGACCCTGTGTTTGCCCATTGAGCTCTCAAACCTCTCTCATTTCTCTCTCTTTCCCCCTCCCTTGTTGTTGTCCCTCTCTCACTGACTTGCAACCACACACATACACACACTTACACGCATGCGGCGTTCAGAGACGCGCAGCCATGCAGAAAAACAGCATGCACAGATGGATGTATGCTCCAAGCAGGAGATATGGACAAACATTAGTCAAGCACAGACATGCACTTTTAAAAGTTTGCTTATGATACAGTAACAATGCAGACAGCAAGAATAAAGTGTTGCATAGCTCTCATATACTGTAGCGTGGTCATGGCAGACCTGACATTAAAGCAGACACACACACACTGCACAGAGGGGAGGTCCTACCCTTGAAATGCGAAGCTCTGTGTCAGGGTGCTGCTTGCTACTGCTGCCTCAGGTGACTGCTGCTTTGACCCCTGCTGCCCCTAGTTTGTGGGTCACCTTCTATTTCATTTAACCAGCAGTTCAAGCTCATTTACACAACACCTGCACTCCATTTAGGTATTTAAGAGTAAGGTGTTTTGTCAAATCATTAAAAAAATCATAGAAGCTACATTCTTTGATCAGTTTACAAGTTGACTGCTGTTTGTTTAAAATGGGTTATAACAGTTTAGTAACAAAAGCTGGTTTAACTCAATTTACTCTATATGAAAAAATATAAAAGTGAGCTTGCTGCTAGTGTTAGTGCAAGGTCAACTGTCACTGAATCACCCTGTACTCAGTACAAGGCTGTGGAGGCGCTGGACAACTCTCAGGATGTAACTACTCCCCCAAGTTACTTCTGCAAATGAAGCATTTTTGCCAGCTCATGCAACAGTTTAAAAATAGTGCTTTAAACTTGCAGTCCAGGACGGACTGCATGTAGCCTCTGACATATTTGAAATCAGACTGCCACAAAGACACATACACTATATCTGCAATCACACAGCTGACCTAAAGCAACATTAAAGTAAACACTGAATGTGTAATTAAACCATAGTTCATAATGGAATTTGAAAGACCCTCATCATGAACTGTATACCAGCTCATGAGGATTTTTTCCTCTGAAATTCCCATTAAATCCCCACAAGGTGTCTGCTCAGTGTAACTTTTTCGCTTTAACAACTCATTATGCTTTGGGCTCTGTGCCACCTTTTAGCTGTTTTTAAACACAAACCCTATAGTCTGGAGTTTTGGTGTCAGGAACGGTTCAGTAAAAATAATGTGCTTATCAGAGTCTGCTTTGGCAGCTCTCAGGGGTTTTTCTGGGTCATTTTGGACTCTGGACAGTAGACTTTCAGCACTATTAGCCAACTTTCCTTTTTAATCTCTATGTGAAATAGCTGATAAAGAAGTTAATAAAATGAAAAATAACACAAATATGTCAGTCTGTCTTATCAGCAGATGATTTTTTAGGATAATATTGAAAGTTTAACATTCAAGAATTTCAACTTACAAGTGCTCTATTTGCTATAGCACCATATTGAATTGATTAATTTGATTTCCAGATGCCTTATAAAAACCATGAGGTTCTTAAAAACAAAAAGGCAGACCAGGCAGAAAGTATGGATTCAAAATTCTCTTTTCTTTAATGCATCAGGCATCTTTTTTAGTCTTTTTCTAAATATCTGCCCTGTGCTCATCATCATTTAGCAGTCTCTAAAGATCATCAGTTACCTTGCAAGAACAGGTAAAGGAAGGTATTACAGTATAATTACAGTTTATTTTTTGACTGCTCAATATACTTTCACATTTCTAATTGTTAGATTTTTTTGTTTTGCTCCATATGTTTTCTACTGTGCTCCATAAGTGTGGGCTGACAGTTTCCCATACCCATCTGACATCATGCCAACTTGATCCCAGGCTAACTGAAAAATAAACAGCGCAGCCCGACACAAGAAGAGAAAACCAGAAAGAGTTTGAAGGCCTCTACATTTCCCACCACATCTGCACAAACAACAGTAGTCGATGGAACTTGTAGTACTTAAGAGAAAACTACTCACTGGAGAAAAGAAAAACACTTTGCTTTTACATGTCCCAGATGGAGGGGCAACCTAATAAGCAGACATGGAAACACACTGTCAAGACATGCAGAGTGACCTGCCCTGAATGAGAGATTTACTTCCATTTTCTGTGTAGCGGTTGCACAAGAAGGCAGGAAAGGTGGGAAATGTTAATGCAGGCATTATTAACTTACGGCCCTTTAGCTTCTCCTTTGTCCCAATGGTGCAGGCAGGACAACTCTGAAAAACAACAGTAGTCACTCTCAATGCAGACAAGTTGTTGTCATATTGACTCATGCATGCAGAGGACTTCCCACAGTATGTTCAGCTTTTACTTGCTCTATAGCGGTTGTGTAATGTAGGATATACTGTTGCTTATTGTCATTTTTCTAGTGTAGCCGGGTGAGGGGAGATAAATGGACAACCAAATTATTTTCCATTTAAGGTGGGGGGTTCTTGAGGTTCAGGTTTTCATGAAATGCTCATGGTTTTCCTGTTGATGTAAAACAGTTGAGTTTTGTTGTTGTAATGTGGAGATAACTTAAAGTGGGCTGCTGGGGTCTAATGTCACCTTGGCCACTAGACGGCAGTACTGAATGAGAAGTGTACGTTCCACCAAAACTTGACCAAATGCATTGTGGTCCCTTCCTTCTTTATGTTGGACTGAGCTTGAGAGTAGAGCGCTGTGACTTTTTTAACCTATGTAAGTAAAGATGCCCAAATCTTATTTAATTCTGTTGTATCAACACTTTAAAGAAGTCTGACAAGATGGTGTATTATAGATGCCGATGATGCTGGCGGCGGTGTGTCCAACGTAGAGCTGGTGAGCTTTTGGTGACTGTTTGGTTTTTTGGTGTTTACATATTATTGTATTTTGTTTGCATGGGCATCCAGAGCCCACTGCCGTATTTTGTTACCCCTTACTTTTGCTACTCCTTATTTTTTGTTATCCTGTCATTTTCTTATACTTTATTTGGTGTAAATAAACTGTGACCTGCTGGATATCAAAGCTACAAGGACCCCAGTAATTGTGTCCCATGTGGCAACCACCTTACCCGGGCTACACTAGTTTTTATTGTACTCCTGCTGGCTAATGAAAAGTTGCATCGGTGGATGTTGCAACTACAGTACAGTATGCATTTTAATCTCTATTACACCAGATGCCCCATGAACCTGCATTTTAATGAAAATTTGCAAATAGCAACATCAGTGGATGTTGCAACCAGTGGAAAATTGGTTGTCATTAGAAAAAAAAAGGTTTAATGTGCTGCCACTGACATACTATCACGAACTGCTAGACTACCATACCACTATGTACTAAACCAAAAGGTTGCCAGTGCTTCTTAGGGGCATTTTGAAATCTTACTTACACCTTTATTTCTGGATCAGCATCCTCCAACTTCACCACAGTGACATGCTACCACTAAAAATAAAGACAACTCACAAAGCATCCAAGGACAGGTGACAGGCTGTTGCTGATCTGAGTCCAATAATACAGGGTCAGCAGGACAATC
>NW_018127888.1:112849-131157 GCF_001952655.1 Monopterus albus | reverse complement strand
TGCACACATTACATAAATAGAGTTTGTTTTTTTTATCTGAAATTCAACAGTTATGACAAATTGTGTCAGTTTTCATTACAGAAAAAAGTAGATTCAAAAGTAAAAAGGAAATGATGTTCTCTGATGTCAGATACACATTCTCTGTGCTCAAGTCTGACCTGTGTCAGACAAACACAGCATCTGAAACACTATAGCCACAAACAATTATTCTAGTGTTAACTAGTTAGATATTCCAAATTACAATGTATATTAAAGTATTATATAACCCCAATTCAATAATTAATCCTAAAATATTGAAGTTCTGACATTTATTCTCCAAACCTCACAGATTATAAATCCAATTCCAACTTTCTAACCATCATGGAAATAAATTTCGCCTGGTAAATCACATGTACATAACTCACAGAGACGGCCATATGGTCATCAGCATAGATTTCTGTCTCAGAACTGAGTGGAATAAACAGTGATTGTAACTGATGAACATACTGGTAATGAAATCACAGGTTGTAAAAAGACAGGCAGTATGGTCTTACCTTGATATTTTTAGCAGGGCAGCCTGCGTTGTCTGTGGACAATCTGGTCATCTAGTGCCAAAGTTGTTGCCCATCAGCGCCGAGTAAACCCAATCACAATCACACACACATGCCTGGGCTTACAGCGGGCCCTATTCTGCCCTGCCTGACTTAAGACACAAACACATACTCAAGCAGGCATGTACCCACTCACACACACACACACACACACACACACACACACACACACACACACACACACACACACACACACACACACACACACCGAGCGTTAGAAAAAGAACCTTGCCCTTAATCCAAGACTTTTTGATGCACATTTATAGGGCCAAAAAGGAATGAGAGACAGACACAGATTCACAAATTAAGCTGCAAAATATAGAAAATCAGTAGCAGACGTATACATAAGTGTTTGAGCACGAGAGAGAGCTTACTTATATAAATCCCAGCCCGTCTGTGCCCTGGTCTAACTAACCCATTTACGGCCACCTGCAACCTACTGGGCCAATAGGCTTAGTACAGGCAGTGTACAGTACTTAGCCTTTGTATGTGTGGTGAGAGGGAGAGAAAGATAAGAGCAGCCTGGATACAGATCGACAACACAGTCACCGTCATGTTGACATTAAACAATAACGTTTTTCCTCACCCCCCACCCACATATAAATATGAATATGAGGACACTCAATCACAAAAAAGTATTCCCTAGCCCCTTACCCTGATCCTAAACCTAACCAGCCCAACCCTTACCCTAAACTGACCTCACATTATGTCTTGACCTTCAAATAACTTTGAAGTTGCGAGGGCCGGCCGCAATGTGCTGACAATAATGGCAATGGAAGTCAAAAAGTAAAGGTCCACACAAAGTAATAAAGACATGTACAAAACATCCAGTTTCTCCTTCTTGTTAAAATCCAGCCTGTGTGTAAGTGTTGGGTATGGACTGGGTTAATCCTTATTGCAACACACACAAATCCACAAACAGGCACACACACACACACACACTTGCATACAACTGAAAAAGGGGACAGGAGGAGGAAAAATGGAAGGGAGTAATGAGACCAGGTGTGGCTAACAGCCCTTTATGGTTCAATGGTAGGATAATTCCTCCTGTCAAACACAAACAGCTGGATATGGAAACTATCATATGATTCATTTTTGACCTCATGACTTGTAAGCTTGGGTGGACAGATGAATAAGTTCACAGTCATACTTTGGTCTGCATCCCACACCTTAGCACACAGTAAACCTTGGAGCCCTTGAAGCAACACGTAGGCTACTGTGTAATCTTTTAAAACTAAGGCTAGAGTTTACATGTACAGAATTTGCCTTCAGGAATACCAGGAAGGGGTTAAATCTGAAACAAACTCAGTTTCACAACCTAGAGATGTGCTGTCAGCGAGGTGACAAATTTATTTTTTGTATTAACCTTCACTTCCTGGTACAAACAACGATAGACAAAAGACACAAGCAATCCAGTAAAAAAGAAAACAAAATCTTTATTATTTTGTCTAGAAGAACAGGCTGTTTTGGAAGATGGTGTCAGGGAAATATTTGAAAGGTAAAAGCAGCCAAGGAACAGAGTGGAGTCAAACAGCGCAGAGGTCAGGGCTAAAATCTGGATTTCTATAGTTATGCCAGGGCTCCCATTGGGTCCCAGGCAGGAAGTACAATTGGCTCCTGCTGCATCACTTCCAGGACATCAGATGAGAGGAACTTCTTGTCTACCACCACCTCGTACACGTACTCAGAGAACCAGTCGTCTGTCATGATCAGGTAACCTACAGAGACAGACAGAGAATAGGCTGCCAATATCCAAACCTGCTTTCATGTTCTTTGACAACATTTAATTGTGACGTTTTGTGCCACTGTGTGAGCAGGAAACAACGTCATCAATCTGGTTTTGTGTGAAAGCAGTCCGACTTAAAAAAAATGGTGAGAAAGATGAGGTCACTTCCTGTTGCCATCTTAGCTTAGCTGAAAAGAAGTTGTTTTACTTGAAAAATTTATTTTCATTCCACATCATTAGAAGAGTCTATGAGGGTCTGAGACATACCTTTTCGGGTGAGTGTTATGAAACAATGGTATGGAGTTAAAACGTTCAGCAAGTCTCAGTTTTACAGGTTTACAAAAGATTATCTCTCTACCTCTAGTTGACTTCATGCAATTCCCTTCATACTGTCTGATCAGTCACTCAAACACCAATTTCCACAGATAATCCTTGTGTCAAGTCAAAAGCACTTTTTCAATGCAAGGTAAATAGCAAATTGTGCATGGTGTCCTTGAAAACCACAGCTGCAACAGTTTTGGCTTATGTGCACTAGCCTCCTGATGATCTTGTACCCTCGCCCATTTTTATGAAGTCTCACAAACTAGTATCTCACTTGTTCGTGCCAGTCATTATCACAATCCTGGGTAAAACTGAGAACGCTGTGTTATTCTGAGATTATTTCACAACCTTGTTCATCATATTATCCTTAATTAGAAATCACAAGTGTACTCACTTTTGTTGAACTGTGGTTGTACTTTGAGCCCCGTATTTTTCCATGTAGGTACAGTATATCTAATCTGTTTGTTTTTAATGACACATGAAATCAAAATGCACATAATATACCAGTACATCTTTGCTTAAAGTTTGGTTTCCTCTGTCTTTCATCTTTCAGTTTTCACACAGTTGCTGTTATGACTCTGCTCTGCCCACAACTAAAACTTTGGCATCACTTTAGACAAATGTTTGGCGATATACTCTTAAGTTTTTACTTTTAATTTAATAGGACATTAGCCTGAGGTCGACTCCATTTGTCATGAGCCCCCAGTTAAATGAGTTTGAGATGGAGACAAAGAAATGTGATTCTGTTGTTAAATAAATAAAAGAAGATAATAGTAATGTGGATAGAAAGGTTTCCTTTCAGAACAGATTTGTGTGAAGAGAGGCTTCAATAGCTTTCAAGTATGCTTCTAATCTGTTGCCAGTATTTTGCACCCAAACCAAGCCTCATATCTTTCCCTTCGCCTCATGTAAAGGTCCCCTTTCATTTTCTTTTGGAATGAACACTGCTTTTCTGTGGACTTACTGCAACCCCGAGGGTGTACTGTTCCTCATCTATTCTTAGGTACCAAACATGAAAATAAATAATTGACATGGAAAAAATGTGAACATAGTGCCACACTTTCTTCACTGCTGTTGAGTATCAGCAGTATTTCACAGATGGATCTGGATGAATTAAGCCTGAATACTTCAATCAAGTCCCTCCCAGTTATAGTGAATGAGTCAAGCCCCAATTTTCTTTTTCAAGTTGGGACATATCAAACTACATGGGCTGATCACAGTCTCAAAACCACTTGTTTTGAACTTCATCTGACTTATGTAACGTTTATCTTTAGGCATCGGTAGGGGAATCTGGGAATAAAAACAAAAATCTTAGGTTTTTGTGATATGTCAAAATCATGGTCCACTTCCCCTGTTTTAGAGATTTGTGTATATGGTCTTTGCAGTTCATGTTAGCTAGCTATAAGTTAGTGTTGCATCCAGTTTCAGCATATACGTCAGCTGATTTTCTAGAAAATCTGCAAAGCATTTCCAGCCATATTTGCTCTGCAAATATTAGAAGTTGGGTTCATCAGTCTAAATAGCTGGTGGTGCTGTTTCTCTTCTTAAAGTTCCATTAAGCTAGTGCACATGAAGCGAACACAACAAGGTGGATGTCATTGAAAAATTTAAACTCCAACTTTTTATGTGCAAATTGAAAATGTACATTGAAAAGCAAGATAGGTGCCCCACACTCTTCTACCTTCGTCTGTTCAGAAACGGGACAGTCAGCCTGTCCATAAAAACAAATAATGACACCTAACTATCACTCATTGACACACACACACACACACCATGCCACCCAACATACCGGTTCCAGGACGCCCACATCAACACACATGGACACCGCAACGAGAACCAGGCAGTGTGCCATCTAAGATTTGCGTACTTGGAAGAACGTGCTTATACAACACAAAGCAGCATGCCACATTGTTTTGAACTGTGGCACATTCTTGCAGTTCCCCTGACATATTTGATAAGTCAGCTTGACAGTGGTAGGGATGCTCTTGTTTACTAAACTTGATTCACATGAGGCGGGGGAAAAGCAGAGACAGAGTGAGGGGTGGCATCAGGGGAAGATAAGAGTAAAATAACTTGGTCACTAGTTGATCTGGGTTCCAGTTCTCATCCAGCTTGTGTTAGCTCAGTGCAAGATTTGAGCTGCTGTGGTTTCATATAACATTTAGACGTCATTATTTACTGTACATAGAAACCACACGCACAAAGAAATCTTTAATTTTAGTTAATAATTTCACCGTAAGGCTACAGCCTATTCCCAAAAGACATGAGGATATTCCAACATGTCTTCCGTCATTGCAAGTTCAAACTTTTATAACCACCCCAGATCTGGCCACGTTGACCTTGTGTGATTGCACACACATGCACACAGAGGAAAAGAGACACAGACATTGTTTAGTTTTATCAGGGTGGGGGTATAACGGTGTTGAATTCATACTGTAATGCAGGGTGTGGGAGTGCAACCCATGAGGAGCAGGGCTACTTCTTGTCCTCTCGCCTGTTGAAACAATAGAGTTTAGTGATAAAGAGCACTTAGAAGCAATTAAAACATGCCTGCATAAACATCATGTTTGACCGTTCTTAGCAGTGCTCCCTCCCTACTCCTCCCCTTTCAATGAAAGAAAAGAAACAGTAATCAGTTTAATTTGTAGTAATAAGTGTTATTAACTTAACTTTTTCTCTCTAAAATGATGTGATGTAAAGGGTTTCTGTGAACTGACAGACTGATTTTGGCCTTTTTCCTCATATCCAGCTATTTAAACAGCCCATGGCATCCTTTTCCTTGTTTTCTTATCTACAATGTTACAATGGTGTATTATCATCTCAACTAAAGCTCAAAAAATTAGGTGTACATTTGTTCTAGTACTTCTATGCAGAAGCAACTCAGTTTATACAAGTCTTGCAAACTCTTACTTAAAATAAAGTATAACACAATAGTTTAAGGATCTTTTTGAATGGCCATATTCTCCAGGCTGTTGCATGTTCATGTGAGCTTGCCTGACCATCCACTGTGCCGTTGTAAAAGCGGGACTTTTTCGACTGCGCCCAGTTTTGTGGATATACTTTCCCTCTTGCTGCTGCACTGTGACCAGAGGATGTGGAGAAAAACACAGGACCTGAGGTTACTGCATGTCCGGGAATGTTCATGTACAGGGACCTGCTGTTTTACCTGACTGGGTCTAACCTACAAGCAGCCGACATGTGAAGACCCCGGCGGCGGTGACTGATCAGCTCATCAACGCTGGATTCCCCCAGAGCACAGTACCTGTTTGTTTAGACTGCTTGAGGTCAATGTGTCTGCCGCATGTGATGCGTTGCTGGTTAACAAGCGGATTAACAATCCATGATGTTATTGTCGACCCTACACTACCTGTTGGAATTCATTTTTCTACTTTGGGATTGTATGTGGTCATCTGTAACGCAAGAGATTTGTGGGGGAAGAATCACTGATCACCAGTTGGATTTACTGACCTTGGAGAGAATGTTTCCACTACTCAGGGGGGCTTAATGGTAAGTTTAAAAAACACATGTTGCATGTCTGTTAATGCGTTGGTTCTGTAATGTTAGAGAGAACTGTTGTAAGGCTGGAGAAGTTACCATGTCTGCACTATGCCAGTTTCTCAATTACATGTTTTGTTTAGGGTGTTACATGTCTCTTTTCATGGGTACATATACCATTGTTTACCTAACTATGGAGGAGAAATTCAAATTAATCAATGCCATTGTGGTACTCTTGTTTTTAGGAGGAGGTTCTCGGGTTTTATCTTTCTGGAATAATTACAGACTTTTCGGAGTTATGAGGGGTGCCAAGCTAATCTAGAGATACTCAAGATTAAACATTAAATGGCTGGAAATGAGCAAAATGAGCATGCTGTGGGCTCTTTAAACCTCTGATGAGAAACTTCTTCAGGGTTAGAAAGAATATTAAAAGGCCTGAAGGGAGACATTAAGCCTTTACAAACATTGTAAACACACTCCACTCTTTCTCTCTGCCCCACAGCTATTACCACTAATCCTCTAATTTCTCCTTTGCCATCTTAAAAATCAGCTCTATCTCTAGTTGCCTTTGTTTTCCATCTACCTGTACAATAACTTTATTTCCGTTTCATCTCTCTCCTTTTCTTTTCATCACTTGTGCCTTTTTCCCCCTTAGCTTTTGTCAAACAAACAAAGTCCCTGGATTCCCAAGTGAACTCTCAAACCTTAGTTCTCAAAAACTTTATTAATTTGGCTGTGGGCTGGCTGGGGGCTCTGGCCTTCCCCATCTGCTGGTGTTTATGGAATAGGATATGCATGAAATACATCTGATTTGACTGAGAAGTTTTCACATGTTTTCCCAACAGTCAACGGTTTGTGGGTTCAAACAAATATTGTGAGTATCTGTGTCTCTCTGTGTGTATATGCTGTACTGTATGTGTGCATTGCCAGACTGGCCTGAAACACTCTCCTATAATTTGCAGTGGAACGTTGAGTGCAAAGATGAAGAGGGTCAGAGGAAGATGAGAAACAGAGATCATAGGATAGGGGGATTGCAAAAGTAGACAGTAACGTCTGGGGCACTGCTGTCGAGTACCTAATGTCATGTGGGGCCTCTTGCATAAAGACAAACCAGTCTTACTTACTTTATAAAAATCATCTACATTTTTTCCTGACTTACTGGTAATTTGCACAGGACTGACTTTGTTTGTTAAATTACATTGAAATTTGGTTTAAAAACAACAACAGTTCACCCCTAAAACACAGAAATCAAGGGGAAGGGAGTAAACAGCACCGTACAGAGAAAGAATCTTTGGGGGCTACAGCTACAGTACCAGTACAATAGTTCACAAAGTAGCCCTGTGAGTAGTCGCTATGTCACCAAGCCTACAGAGCCACAAATTTATCAAAGATGTGTAGGAATTTCTCTGTGCTACTTTCTGGCCTCAAAGATTAGCTCATTCGCAACTGCATTTATGCAACTGTCCCAGAGGCACTGAGTTCAAAACACACAATAAGAGCTGCTGTTCCTGTGTGTATGTTTTTAAGTCTTTATGAAACAGGACACAGCCAATTACAAGTTCATAAAGCAGCAACACAGGGGAACCTCTCCATCTAATCTAATCCTGACCGCTCTACCTCCTGAGCCACAGCTGCCCAAAATGGGTAAAAGTCCCTCGAGTACATCGTGATTTGGACCGAAGCCCAGGGAAGATTGGAAGTCAGTTGCATCAGTGCACCCAAATAATTTTTCACATCAGCACACTTAGATTTTTACTCCATACACCAGTGAAATGCTCACACTCCTGGTATGTATATGTATATATAAATAAATCACACCCTTAGGAAAATAACTGAAAGTTGTTTTATCATGTGTTATGTGTTACCTTTGTTTCCTCGATCATCCCCCCAAGAGTTTTCTACCCTCCACTTTTCATAGCCTTCTTTCTCTTCCTGAAAAGAGAAAGATTGAAAGACAAGCTGATGGGAAGATAAGAATGAGAAGCAGAGACAAGAGAAAAGAAATTGTCCTGGCTGCTGAGGTTTAATTTTGAGGGAGAAAACTGAAAGTGTTATGAAAAAGTGCAGTTAATTAATGTAGTATAAATATGTAGGGTATAGCTGAATGTATAGCTTTGATGCTATAAAACTAGGGAAACTGAGAATGTGTGTTTTCCAGTTGGTCTACTAGTATATGTGCTGTGTGTCTGGATGAATTTACTGAACAGTGACACACCTGTAGAGTACGTTTGTGTGCAAGTACCTTGTCTGTAACTGCAGTTAGGATCATAGCGTGGGTCATGAGAGAGTCTCCATATATCAGCCGCTCTGCCTTCGAAAGGTTCTTCACTGAAACTCCAAAGACAAGCTCGTGGTTGAACCTGCACATACACACACACCGACATGTCATTACATACTGATCATCCCAAGATCAAACGGTGTCAGTGTTTTGATATCTTTATGGGTAATTGTCCATATTAAATTCCAACAATCCTAAAATATCTTTCAAGCATGACTGTAGAGATGAGGCCCCATTAAGCCTCAGCGTCATTCCAATTATAATCTTCTGGCGCAAGGAAAGATCTGTCTGAAAATGAGCTTCAGCAGAGATGGTAGCAGACATTCAGCATCAGACTGACTTGGTTCGGTGGGCATATTTAAGCCTGGCGCCAGAACCTCAGACACAGATGCTGCACCTAAAGGACAAAGATAAGCAACCTTTCCCCTGCTGAAAGGCTGACACCTAATGAAAGCAGATGAGGTCTGTTCCAGTCATGCATCCAATGGAGCCAAATAGACGTAAGCAGTTCACTGGTAAAACACATTTTAAGAGTGTTGGGCTGATTGGTGTTCAGCCAAACAAGTCCAATATTTTAGACAATTTCCAGCATCTAGGATGCAGCTGTATTCACTTTCTGTATTCTCCCTAAAGTACTGTATTATATTAAATAAACAGTATGTTACTTTTTTAGCTGGAATATATGTCAAAACATATCTAAATTTGGAGAGGTGATTCAGACTCACAGCCTGACTTTAGTTGAAGCAGCAAGCACAATGGCAATGCACAGTACTATGGAGGGAGCATCATGATGTGGGGCTGCTTTGCTGCCTCTGGACCTGGACCACTTGCCATTGTGGAGGGAAATATGAATTCCCAACTTTATCAAGGTATCCTACAGGATATCCACAAGCTGAATCTCAGAACAAGCTGGGTGATGCAGCAGGACAATCCCTATCCCTACCCTATCCATCAAAGTTAATCTACTACAGAATGGCTTTGGAGGCACCAAATCCGCGTTCTGGAGCGGTCCAGTCAAAGCCCAGACCTCAACCCAATAGAGATCCTGTGGAATGACCTCAAGTGAACTGTTCACACTCAGACATCCTAAGAATATGGCTGAGCTGAGGCAATTCTGTCTGGAAAAATTGTCCAAAATTCCTCCTGAACATTGTACAGATCTAATCTACAGCTACGCTCACTTGAGATTATTGCTGCCAAAGGTGGTTCAACCAGTTATTAAAACAGTTGCCATACCTTTTTCCACTTTGTATGGTTACTGGGTGGATTCAATAAAAACATGAAAGATCATGAATGTTTGTGTTTTATCAGCTTAGAAACATTTTGTCTGTTGATATTTGTGACTCTGGTGAAGATCAAATCACATTTCATGACCAATTTATGCAGAAAACCTGGAAACTGCAAACAGTGCCTTTACTTTTTCCTTGCGGCTATATACAAGTAGTCTGCAAATTATACTCACACATTCATGTCATTAATGCCCAGCTTGCCATGGAAATGTTTCCCAACATCACAACCAAACCACACCGCCTGAGGAAAAACAGCAGCCATGTTCAGATTTCAGAGGTTCACACATGAAAACCAACTCAAATACACGGCCTTGCGTCCACAAATTTATACCAGTTTGACCCGAATTACCTCTCCGTCCTTGATCGACTGTGCCGCAGCCTTTTTAAGCAGCTGGATGGGCTGGTTGTTATACAGAGTTTTGTGGCCACCAACCATATTACCCAGGAAGTCGACAGTGTACAGTTTCCCATATGAGTTCTGGGGTCGAGGGTCGTTCACAAGGCAGACCTGACGATACAGAGTTGGTGTATGAGCTCAGAAAATACACAATTTAGAAAGTGATGTTCTACATGTTAGTAACCAATAGCTTTTCACCAAGTTTCATCTATCTTAATACAAGATGAGGTAGAATTCATTGTTGTTAGTAGATTTTAAAAAATGTCTAACAACACAGTGCTAAAATTTGTTTGACAAAGGCAGACACAGTTTGCAGTAAGTACAGCGGCCTGGGGAATATGGCAGCAGCTTGCTTAGTCAAAACATTAAGTTTCACTGCCAATCTGTTGCGTATAAAGGCCCACATACTTTGTCCTCAATGTTGTATAGGGGTTTGACGTGCTCCCTGTAAAACTCCTGAGGGGTGAGGGGTCCTATGCGATGGAAGTTCTTGTCCTTGTCCCTGTATTCCCAGCAGATGGTGTCTGGAGGGCTGCCTAGGCAAATGCTGGCCACCCGGAATATCTGCACAGCACATGCACACACCAGTTGAACATCTTTACAAAACCGCAATCAGACAAATCTACGTTAAACTCATATTTAGTATTCACAAACAGACAGTTGTTGTATCAAAATATCTACATTTCAGAAAAATCCAGTGATGTGATTGTATATAGTGCATGTGTACAGGAACACCTTACTACTACTGCAGACTGGGGGCTGTACCTTATGAAAATAGACATTTGTGTTATTTCCTGCAGTGGCACCACTTCACTATTGCAGAAAAGGGGAAACACCACAAGTCAAACTGAGTAGTCACATTTGTACTTCATGGTCTTTATGGAGTTTCTTGGAGAAGCTTACAGATCCAGTTTCTTGCTGATATTCTTGATATGCATCCGTCTAACCACTCCAACTCCATTTCTCTCCTTGCAGTCATCTGTCAATGATTGGACCCCTCTCAAGTTTCCCTATACTTTCCTCTCTACTGTACATTGCTCCTCTCTTTGCCATATTTTTTCATATCCCTACAATTCCCTATTTGTATCCCACACCCTTTCCCGCTCCGTTCATCTGTGTCTTCCTGCAGTGCTTGAGTTCAGACCGAGTTCCTGTGAGCTAAATCGGGTTGTTTGGACTGGGCCGTCAATCTGGCTCTTCTAACCTCTGATATCTGAGGAATTTCCCCCTTTTGCTTTTCACCTCTCCCATCCTCTGTTCTCACAACCCAGAACTCACCAGATGCTTTTCCAATCAAATCTGACTAAAAAGTGGCTGAGATTTAGAGATTTTTTCATCTTTAGCTTATTTTAAACTTACATGAGACTAATGATTGCAGCATTTTAACACAAGTTGTGTCTTTGTCTCAAGTTTTCCTTCGTCTATACCTATGGCTGGCATGTGGCCTCATGATATAAAATACCACGGATGTGCTGCAAGGGTTGTTTTGAACATGACTTCTTGACATGCTGTAAAATAGACCAATTTGTTTTTGCAACTCACTATAAAGCCACAAAATCTAGGAAAAAGGAAGAGTTATGGGTTAGATTGCCACAAAAGGTATAAGGTATGGGACAAATAAAGGATTTGTATGTCAGGGACTTCCCTAGCAGGTTAAAGCAGAGAACCCTTCTGACTCTTTGTGAAGGTTGTACCTTCTGTGCTATGTTCACCCAAGCTTGTTAAGTAAACTGCCTGAACAAGTAGATGATGACATTTCTTCTATCCTAATATAAGATGAGGTACAATTCAATGGTAGATTTAAGAAATGCCTAACAACACAGTGATAAAATTTGTTTGTCAAAAGGCAGACACACATGTACAGCAGCCATGGCAGCAGCTTGCTTAGTCAACACATTAAGTGCCCCTACATAAATATGATAATTCTTACATTTGATTAAGGAGACACTGAGCTTTCTAAAGCCACTACTCTCACTCCAAACATACCCAGGTACATTATCGGAGAGACAAACACACAAAATGCATAAATTCACGTCTGGCTTACACAAACAAGCCTCTTCTTCATCAAAGAAATGTGTAAAATCAGAAGTAAAAGAGTACAGACACACACAAAAATACACAAATGTGGTAGGTCAACAAAGGCATCTGTTCAACCCCTCATCCCTCAAATCACCCTCCTCCTAATTCAGCTACTTTATTTAGACTGTCCTGTGGGCGAGACGACCAAGGCGTCCTTTCCCTTGGCAGGTCTGTGCTCATGCCAGATTCCCTCGGCACCTTCACAAGACATCTCCGCTACCCCTTGACCCCACTCTTTTGTCCTCATTCCTGACTTTTGTCTCTTTCTTCCAAGAATAACCCAGCTCTTCCTGGTAACTAAACCTTTCAACTCACTTTACAATTGTTCTTTTAGACATCCTGAGACATAGCCTACTGTGAGCATCTCCCTTTATGCCAGTTGAGCCTTGTGCCCACCCCTCCTCCCCAGGCAAGGCAAATAAAGTAGGTGTGAGGGAAAGGCTGGGCTGACAGAAAGAGACAGTCAGCCACAGTGACACTGGAGCAGTATTGAAACACCTGCTGCCTCAATGACAAATATACATGAATGAGGAGGAGAAAGGGTGAAACAGGTGCTTATTGATGGCCATAATAGATAAACTTGCACTAATGTAATACTTCTCAGATATCACATCTCTCAAATTCTCAATTTATTCCTTTCACAAACTACTGGGAGTATCAAAAACTTCTAATGATCAAGGCCTTCATTACAGCCATAGGAGTTACTCATAAAACCTGCAGGACTTGATTCATGTTAATAGGTTCATTCTTGTGCAAAGTGTGTGGTCCACAGACAGCACTGACATAAAAACTAATTTGCTTATTGTACTTTCAGTTTATGCAGAGGGGTTTGAGATGCAGGTAAAACCTTCTGAAGCTCTCTGTCTAAAAGCTTGTGTGAAACAATAAATGGCAGAATAGATCACTCTAAACGTAAGGGGGTAAACACAGGAAAGAAATGTGTTGTTTGATTTAGCATGTTGCATTAACCCACATGCTAAACTTCCCAACTTATATTTATATGAGAACTGTCTAGTCATTACCTTTTGCTAAAGCAGCAAAGTCTTTGCTTTTGTCATTTTTTTGTCATCTCATGTGGTAGTGTAAAATGTGCACCTGTTACCGAGTGAATATCGTGTTTCACTAAAATTCATTATTCTGAGAAAAAGATGCAGCAAAATTACTTTTAGATTTTATTATAAATAACAACAACGGACAACAGGGTTCTAATAAATACAGTAACGTGGGCCAAGACATGGAGCATACAGTAATTAGGGGGTAAAACTGACTCTCATCCAGTTGATGCCAAATTGAGGCAAAACATGCACCTCATTGCTCCTCTGAAGTGAATTTATAACTGTTGTCAGGAAGCTGGACTTGTGAGTGTAAGCAAATGACACCATGCAAACAGTTTGGATAAAAATGAGCGAGGTTTTGATTAAATCTTGCATGTTTTGTAAACATGCAACACGTGGTCATTGTTAAATTCTAACAGCGGTGCAAAAAAATTCAAGAAATGTGAGTGAACAACTGGCAAGGTTATGCTTGCAACCCCTAACCATGACACATATGCAGGAACCCACCCACATCGAACAACAACAACTGAGCCAAGAGCCAGCAGCGCCAAGCCTCTGAGCTGCAGCAACAAAGTCATTCTGCGGGTTGATGGCTTTCTCATAAATAAGACTTGTCTTAAGAATCCCTCTTCATGTGTCCAAGACCAGAGCCGCACATGGTGTTTCTGATTCCATGACGCAATGGAGCATGGAAAGGTTACAGTAGTGGCGTGAGGGATACCATCTGTGTGTTTCATGTGTGTGAATTACTGCATGCATATGTACATTTACTTGTGTGTATGTGTGTTGCCTACGTGTCTACTGTATGTAGGCGATTGTACAGGAGCAGGGATACACACTAGGTACAGCATGAAAGAGAAAGACTTGCTTTGAAAGTAAGAAATAAATATAATAAGAAATTGTTTTATTCATCTGTTCTGCAGGAGCAGATTCCAGCAGGTTAGGCTTCTGCTGCTGAGGTTTTTAGCTAAATGAGTGGTGCCTGACTTTAACAAACGCGCCTGACCAGTGTTAACAAAAAGAATAGATTCATGACATGCAAAGCGATTCATTTACATGAAGTGCACCTGGGTACGGTAAGTGGAAGCAGTGACACTGACGCTGGCTGCCTGTCATGAGAGCGTGCGTGTGGGTCTGGTGTGATGAAGACCAGGGTGCACCAACAGCAGCCGTGTAGAGAGGGTGGACAGCATCACCTTTGTACACACCAAAGTAGGACTGACATAGAACTTTGATCCTGAGAAACACATCTGCATGCATCTGCACGCAACTATGTAAGTAATAAGAAATTGTTTTATTCATCTGTTCTGCAGGAGCAGATTCCAGCAGGTTAGGCTTCTGCTGCTGAGGTTTTTAGCTAAATGAGTGGTGCCTGACTTTAACAAACGCGCCTGACCAGTGTTAACAAAAAGAATAGATTCATGACATGCAAAGCGATTCATTTACATGAAGTGCACCTGGGTACGGTAAGTGGAAGCAGTGACACTGACGCTGGCTGCCTGTCATGAGAGCGTGCGTGTGGGTCTGGTGTGATGAAGACCAGGGTGCACCAACAGCAGCTGTGTAGAGAGGGTGGACAGCATCACCTTTGCACACACCAAAGTAGGACTGACATAGAACTTTGATCCTGAGAAACACATCTGCATGCATCTGCACCCAACTATGTAAGCCTACACACACACACCCACACACACACACACACGGACGGACAGCGTGACGGCATGTCCACAAACACTGTGGGTCATGAGGACATGTACACATGGATAGCAAATAAGTGGTCTGTGAAATCACTTTGGTTTGTAAATGTAGAGCTGTGCAGCCAAAAGGAGAAAAAACAAAACCCTGTAATACTGCAATACTAATACAGACTGAAATAGCCACAAATACAAGGCCTGACTGAAAAGCTACTCTGTCTCTGATTGGCCTCAAAGCCTAATGTCAGTCATCTAAGGTTTATCATCAATTCAAATTTACAGATCTGTTATGCAACAAAGGCTAGTCAAACTCCAGACCAGTGCAAAGTGTCATGCTGACAGTTTAGGACCACACAGCTTTTAGTGAATGTTAGTTACATATAGTTTTATTTATAGTTTTTTAAGATAATTAAGATTAATCTAATTGCATGAGTTTAAAGTTCTGCTTGTGTGGTAAGTTCATGTACAAATGTATAACAGCCTGTAGTGTACACTAATACACTTCAGAATTTAAAATTTGTAATACAACAGAACAAAATCTAAGGACCCCTTGCATGGTCCGTTGATAAGTAGATGTAGTTACTGGACTGACTTTGGTGATTCACTATACAAATATGGAATATTTGTCCTTATGAACTACTTTATTGGTTATTTGTTCAATTAATTACATTTTCAGTTAAAAAATGATGAAACATATGTTCAAATAGCTTGCATGTATTTTGTTTGACAGGTTCAGTTTACAATAAATACTTTTATGCAGGTTTAAACAATATTTACATGGTACTTTGTAAAATAATAGTCTCAACTTGTGCAGTCTGCTTAATTTAGCAAATCTGTGGTGAAAGTTTGCACTTGTAAAAATCAAACTAACCATCACCATATACGGTATATGTTTTATGTTGGTCTTGATCTATTAATACAGATGAGATGAAAAACATTTTCTTTACATTTAGTTGATATTTTAATATGCTTAAATCTAATCTAATCTCTGAGATCCAAATAGGTCTTATTTAATACAATACAAAACATGCCCAACCTGTTTAAGTGACAACTTTCTTATTACTGGGTTAAAAGTTAAAAGAAACAAAAACTTAACGTATTACATTTGATGTATGATAATTAAAAGAATTTACTTATAAAAGATTTTACCTGTTATGACTTATTGCAATTAGTATAATGCTGTTCAAATGTGTTTGTGACAATATCCTTGAACAATTCGTTATGACAGTTGTTCTTTTGACGTGACCAAATCCTCCATCACCAGCGGCCGTGTCAGTGGTGTTTCTCAAAACAAACCACTTCCAGGTGGACAAACAAACACAATGAACACCCACCGCCTCGACCCTGTCATGCAGTGCAGAAGGAGCAGTCTTTACTGTTGGACGTCATGTGTTTGTGTGTATACGGCGTGACGGCGCTGTGATAGTGATTAAACAAGCAACCAACCTGTAGAACAATACAACTGCACAGGTGACAACAAAGGCTACTTAACCAGACGACTATGCCGTGCGCACTCACCTCAATGGGAGACTGATTGACTGACCGGTCCCTCATACGTTCAACACATGCACACATGAAGTGTGAATGACGGCTCATATGATACACAAAGTTACCTGTCCAAGCCACAAAAACACACAGTGCAAGTCACAAGACTGCATCTGACTGCACGCACGTGTTATGTTGCGACTGTGAAAGTGTTTGTTTGATATGAACGTCTTCACTGTCTTTTGTTTGTTGTTCTTTTTTCCACACTCTTTAATCCAAAAATTATGTACGCACAGTACACGTATACATTCACGTGTGCGCTCACATGTACACATATGATAAGGTAACGTTAAACCTACATTACACAATGTTAAATAAAGTTAGTTGGCAAGATATGCTTGCTGCCTTTAAACTATTAAAATGCAAAAATCAGAATGACAAAGTCCTACAAAATAAATGTCATCATGCATTTGGAGGAATAGACAGGTATTCTGCAGGTTCTGTCATGGAAAAAAAAAACTTTACGTTAATAGGCCTTATTAATGTAAGTGATGTCACTGCCTAAATATATTACTATTTGAATTAGGCATTTTCAAAGCTTGTTAAAGACAAAGAAAACATCTCAAAATGTACCCCTCCTATCTGGACTGTGCTCATTGTCCATTACCTGTCAAATGTCAAAAACTGGACATGCAACATTAATTATGTGTTGCATCCATTTAAAACATGAGAACTTTAAGTTGAACCCAGACCATCTATTAACAGTTTTGTCTTGATCTGCCTAATCTTACCCAGATTAACCCTAATCCAAACACAGATTACATAGAGAGTGGGATCACTTCACACAGGCTAGACAACTGAGATAACTATTATTTGACAGTCCCCTCTACTGGTGAAAACAGAACAATGTAACAAAGTTAAACAAGGTGTAAGCTATAAAATGCTCACATTATTTCTTCTTTCACTACATTGTGTTACAGCCTTAACAAACCATTATTGACTGTAGTACATTAATTTTGATTGTTCAGTTTTTTTTTTTAACTAAATAGATACCTGACTATATCCAGTGGCTTCAGAAAGTATTCACATCCCTTCACTTTTTGGACACCGTTGTAGATTTCATTTTAAATTGATAAAATTGTCACTATTGCCCTTCACTTAAAAATGTATTAAAATCAAAAATGGAAACCTCTCAGTTACTAGAGTGCTAGAGCCCATTAATTCAGTACTTTGTACTTTAGCAGGAATTACAGTTTCAATTCTTCTTGGGTTGATCTGTACAACACAACCTGTTTGAACTCCTCCCCTCTGGACGGCGCTACAGGTCACTGTACGCCAAAACAACCAAACACAAGGGCAGTTCTTCCCCCAGGCCATCACACTGATGAACACTTAATTCATGACTGTATAACAGAACGACAACCCTCAGTGCAATACCTGTAAATATACCTTTGTATATATCAATCTGGAAATGCATCTAATCTGTGTGTGTATATATATATATACACACTGCTCAAAAAAAAAATAAAAAGGGAACACTTAAACAACACAATGTAACTCCAAGTCAATCACACTTCTGTGAAATCAAACTGTCCACTTAGGTAGCAACACTGACTGACAATCAATTCCACATGCTGTTGTGCAAATGGAATAGACAACAGGTGGAAAGCATAGGCAGGTAGCAAGACATCCCCAATAAAGGAGTGGTTCTGCAGGTGGTGACCACAGACCACTTCTCAGTTCCTATGCTTTCTGGCTGATGGTTTGGTCACTTTTGAATGCTGGCGGTGCTTTCACTCTAGTGGTAGCATGAGACGAAGTCTACAACCCACACAAGTGGCTCAGGTAGTGCAGCTCATCCAGGATGGCACATCAATGCGAGCTGTGGCAAGAAGGTTT
>NW_018127888.1:106668-112314 GCF_001952655.1 Monopterus albus | reverse complement strand
TGCGGTTGGCCCTGGGTTCCTCCTAATGCAAGACAATGCTAGACCTCATGTGGCTGGAGTGTGTCAGCAGTTCCTGCAAGACGAAGGCATTGATGCTATGGATTGGCCTGCCCGTTCCCCAGACCTCAATCCAATTGAGCACATCTGGGACATCATGTCTCGCTCCATCCACCAACGCCACGTTGCCCCACAGACTGTCCAGGAGTTGGGGGATGCTTTAGTCCAGGTGTGGGAGGAGATCCCTCAGGAGACCATCCGCCACCTCATCAGGAGCATGCCCAGGCGTTGTAGGGAGGTCATACGGGCACGTGGAGGCCACACACACTACTGAACCTCATTTTGACTTGTTTTGAGGACATTACATCAAAGTTGGATCAGCCTGTAGTGTTGTTTTCCACTTTAATTTTGGGTGTCACTCCAGATCCAGACCTCCATGGGTTGCTAAATTTGATTTCCATTGATAATTTCTGTGTGATTTTGTTGTCAGCACATTCAACTATGTAATGAACAAGGTATTTAATAAGAATATTTCATTCATTCAGATCTAGGATGTCTTATTTTTGTGTTCCCTTTATTTTTTTGAGCAGTGTATATATATTTTTTTCTATTTCTCCAAGTACCTTATTTTTATTTGCCTAACCCACATTCTTTTTTTCTTCATTCTTTTTCCTCATGTGTCCAACACACCTGGCCAATAAAGTTGATTCTGATTCTAAAATCTACAACCTAATAAAGTGTGAAAATAATGTCAAAAGCCACAGTTTCTGTTTTCAATAATAACAAACATTAAGGAGATAACAGAGGAACTAAACTCACTCCCTAGTAACTCCAGTCAAAAGCAGTTCCTCTAAACTGTGTTTAGTCAAACAGAAAGGCTCTTTCTTGCCGTACAAAAGCCGTACAGGAATACTCTACAGCTGTGTGTGCTCTGTCAGTCTCACCTCTTCTGTCATGGTGTCCATAGCATCAGACAGTTCAGCTTTAGTGGCGTCACTGGCCACCATGTTCCTCAGTCTTAGGCAGTATTCTCTCAGCTGTAACACATGGTGTGACACAAAGAAAGTTAGCAGTGCTTCAGTGAAAATGTGTCTTACAGCTATGTGGGACCACTGACCTGAATTGAAGGAAATGTGTGAACACACCTTATGATTGAGGATGTCATTCATTCTGCGTGAGGCCTCTGAGCTGTGTGACTCTGGAAAGCATTTCTTTGGAATGACGCCATACTTTTCTGAAGACATGCCAGTATAAAACAATAAATAAAACAAAAAGGTATATTTAATCCAGTCAGATAACTCTGTTCCACCAGTAATCTTTTCTTTTAGAAGACTGAAGTATTTCAAGTAAGTGAAGTTCATTTTCCTAATAAAAAATACTTTTGTAATTACACATTCATTTAACATGTGCTTTTTTGTTAACTGACCAATGAGGTTAACCAGCATGTCCCACTGTCCTCCGTCATTGGTTGGATTAGAAAGCAGGTACTGGACCAGGCGTCCATCCACAGGTTCCTTCCTCTGTGCTGTCTCAACATAGGCCTGGAGGAAGTAGTAGCAACGCTCAACCTGTAATAAAAAAAAACTGGTGAGTACATACAGGGAGAGAAAATGTGAGATGGGCTGTGCCATTTAATAACAGAACAGGTGTTACATTATTGTATACCATTGTATGCAAACTTTAGTTGGACTTAAGTCACAAAAGATGAGGACTTCAGACATGAGTACTGTGAGACTCCGACCATAACCTCAAAAGATTCAGATACATTTCGAGCTATTTTAATGTTTAGCATTCAGAGGTCTGAAAAGCTTGCACCTGTTCTTGCAGTTTGCTTATGTACTGTAGGCTTGTGTTGAATAACTTAGACTGAAAAACTCTTCCCCTGTGATGTAAGATAATAACCTTTTGACCGAGAGGGGTGCTGGATATTTTTAGAGCTTCACATTTTTTGCTTCCTTGTTTTTAGAACTAATATTACATTAAGTGTTAGTCCCTACAGTTGGCACTTATCAGAAAGAAAAGGTGTATTTGTGGTGGAACAACCATCAGTCAGAAAAAGACAAGGCCAGAGAGAAAGAGACAGCGAGAGATTAAGACATTAAGCCAGGTGTCACTGTCACATCAGCACTGGAAGAACACTGACCACAGCACACAAAAGAGGGTTTTTGTTGGACAATGACTGTAAAGTAGTCTTGCATAGTAACACTGTAAAAATGCACGTGTGTGTACACACACACACATGGTGTGCTGACTGCAAAATGACAAAAACAAACAAAACAAAAAAAATCCAAGAATGTTACAACAATCATATATGAATAATGATGTGTAGTACTATTCCTACCTTGTCCCAGAAAAACAGATAGGACTGACTAAACTCAAACTCCTCTATGTTGAACTTCTTCATGAAGGGAAGTCGCATAACGTTGAGGCATGAGAAGAGCCAACATCTCCCTAGTGATTAAAAGAAGACAAAATGAGAAATATGCAGCTCAATAAAAACTTAATATGTGTTTATACACACAATAGTAAACCTGCTGGTGTTCACAAGCACAAAGCACACGAACCTGAAAAGCTAAAATCACTTGTTCATGACATCCCTTTAATGAACAACATAGCAATATCTAAATAAAAATTGATAGACTTGACTTGATTTGGTGGTTTTTAAATCACTCTGTAATCACTAAGAGGAGACGAATAAATGCCTTTGGAAGTTCTTCAAAACCTGGAGCAGGTTTTTAGATCTACATGTAGGAAATGGATGGATGCTGTAACTTCTGTAGATTTATTTCATATTATGGTGAAATAAGCTGAAACTAACTGCAATCTGAGAGGCAGGATAAATGCATATATCAATTTCAGACCTACAGTCTGCTTAGGAACATGGTTGGGATGGGTCATCTTCAAGATGCTCAAAGTGCATCTATGGCTAGAATTTCTTTTAGTCATTTAGTCTGACACAAGGCTAACGTCTGTAGGCAACAGTGTACCCACTAACACAGCAGTTCCAGTTACACCACTCATTGTGGTTGTGAGGCTCTAGAGTCGACACAACGAAACAAAATTTCAGGCAGAAAACAATGTGCGTTGTTCTGCCAGATTTTAGTTAGAACTGTAGAAAAGGAAATAGGAAAATTACCTTTTGGTAGTTTCATTTCATGCTCATGTCATGCAAATACAATGCAAATTTTAGAAACCGTAACAAACCCACAGAAACCATGACAAACGTGCACACAAGGAGTTACTTTAAGTGTAGCTGGTATATGCTTAAAGAAGCTGAAGAAATCATGTTTCATGTCGGACCCAAACTGTGTCAGAACTGAATTTACAGGAATGTACAGTATATTAACACTATACTTACATGTATGTTTTATGAAATGCATATTCTATTATTGCTTTCCAGAAGAGCACTGTACATGCACATTGAAAGCGACTGTACCAGAGTCAAATTCCTCATGTGGTCAACACATCTGGCCAATAAAGCTAATTCTGATTCTGGTAAAAAGGAGTGTACACACTTAGAATTTGTTATTTGCGGATATCGCTGGACGTAATAGTCAGTCTCATTGGAAATCACTTTTGTTTAAGGTAGGTTTGCAGCTTTTGCTCCATTCCTTATAAAGTAAACCTGGAAACACAAGTGTGTGAAAATGTCTTAACTTACAAATTTGCACTAATTTGCATTTGCTCTGTAATGTTATTGTGAGGACCGGTATTCAAAGTCACAAACTGAAACAGCTTAGCCTGGTATGTGATGACCCAAAGGTCTATACTACATTACGTATCTCCTACCTGAGTTTTTCTGGTTGGTGATGGGCTTGCCCTCTGTGAGGATAGAGTGCTGGAAGACGTGCACAGTATCCTGGACAGTCTGTCGGTGCAGACAAACCTCTAATGGATCGATGCAGGTTGACACATTCTGGGCCAACTGGTAGCGTGGCTCGGCCCGCAGCCGTTTAAGAAAGGTGGCTAACTTCTCCTGACTTATACCTAGAGGAGCAGGAAAGGGAGAGGAAAAGAGGGAAGGATGGAAAGAAGAATAAACAAAAGAATGAAGACCACAATGATTGCTGAAATAACGAAGAAATAGCAAATAAAGTTAACTTGAAACAGGAAGACTTTCACAGCTAGACAGATAGATGTCTATACCTAAGAGATGGAATTTCCTACTGTCCTAAATCCCATGACTCATCGGTGCACTTAAGGCATCCACAATTCCCACTTAAGATCAGATTTATGAGCACTCATGCACTCAGATGTCAAAATAATGGCTGAAAATTACCAGATCAATAGTCGCAAACTAACAGCACATAATTTATTGAATACGACAACTGTATGGTGCATCTTTCTGGTGTCACTCATCTGGCTCCATCTGTGAGAGGAACATACTGGAAAGCTTGTCTCACTGGACAGGGAAAACCAGGGTGCACATACAGAATCAACCTGGCAGCGGTGTGTGGTTTGTAATTCTGACACATAATAGTACAGAGCAATTAAACGTTGAGAGGTTGAGAGGTACATTGCCTAGTCATGTATGCTGCCTAGAGTTCTCCCAGCAGCATTCTGTTATTTCCCATAGACACAAACCTGAAATGCACTGCTACAGATTAGGATAGTATCAAGCTTCATTCACAGTCTTGCTCATATAAGCCTAAGGCAGAGAATATTTCAGGAGCAGGCCTGCAAAGGGTCACAAGTCAATGTAGAATATTTTGAAACTGCTAGCATGAATAGAGAATGAACGGAAAATAGTAGAGATGAATGTCCAATCTGTAATCAGTCTGTATTATCCAACCACGGAGTACATAAACCTAACATAAGAACATCTGAACATAAAAAAGGGCATTTAAATTAGCTTCATACTTAAGAAATGCTTGGACGCTTAGGATGTAAACTTGCATCAGTAAGGAATGGGGTAATTATGATGTAATAATAGCGAATAACCACCCAAAACTGGCCAAGTTCCAGGCAAAGCGAGGAATAAAATGAAACAAAGAAAGAAAGAAACAAACAAACAAAAAGGGGCCTGTGAAACACTAGCGCCAGAGGGTCATGAAGTGAAACGACAAAATAGTTGGTTTGAAAAAGGTTCTTGGGTCTGCTTTGACCAAGAGAAGGATACAATGCTTTGTTTCACCTGCAGGGCAGGCCTGTACACTGAAATAAAACTAAATTACCATGAAATTCTGTGGGGGCTTATCAGCTGAATGGTAATTATTGACATTATGTTATGGTAGCTAGTAGTGTTGGCATAAGGTTGCTCAAGTTTTACTGCCAGTGTGGTGTCAAAGTCTGTTCTCCCACTGAGATGATTTCCTTTACATTACCTTGTGTTTGACTTGCCGAGTAACATCAGTGGGGGAGAAAGATATCTAAAATGGTTAAAAAAAATATAAAAAGCAGATCCAAAAGCATTGTTCCTAACTGCCAAAATATACAGTGGGTACAGAAAGTATTCAGACCCCCTTAAATTTTTCACTCTTTGTTATATTGCAGCCATATGCTAAAATCATTTAAGTTCATTTTTTTCCTCATTAATTTACACACAGCACCCCATATTGACAGAAAAACAGAATTTTTGACATTTTTGCAGATTTATTAAAAAAGAAAAACTGAAATATCACATGGTCATAAGTATTCAGACCCTTTGCT
>NW_018127888.1:99439-105874 GCF_001952655.1 Monopterus albus | reverse complement strand
CAGTCGTCCATGGGCTGGCGGTCGGTCTTTGACGTGTCCACTGGGCGGGGTTTGCTATCTGTACTATAAAAGGACCCCCGCCCCCTTTCCCACCCATCTCACCACACATGAGCCCAGAAGCAAATAGGGTGAAAATGAAAAAATAAAAGAAAATCATCTATCCAATTAACAGGACTTTCCAGAGGTTTTATTTTTGCTTGCACTATTCCTACTTCTTGTGTTATTTCAACACATCACCAATGCTGGAGCAACATTACAAACACAAACATAAAAGGTCAAAGTCAAACTTAGAGTAACTGCTTACAAAATGCACAGTTATTATTTATCAGTAATCCAAAGTTGTGGTGTAACAATGTCAAAAATGTAGAGAAGGTTCTTTTATTTTGAAGGAACATATCTTTCTCAGCCTATGTGCTGTTATAACATCTAACCCATTACACACAATGCAAAAGCTGTTGGAACGCAGCAAGCTGAGGATAAAACTCAAACACTTAAAAAATAAACATTACTGTGAGAGCCATATGTGACCTTCATCGGGGTCACTATACATCACAGATCAACCAGCTGACAGGAATTTAATGTATATACATCAGTATTGCTCAGTTTTTGTTTCTATATATTGTGGTTCATTACAATTGGCCCCTTTCCTATTGCAAAGTTCATATTCCCACTATGAAGTCATTACTTTCCTGTAATTTAGTATGTGAGCCTCGTGTGTGTGTGTGGAGGGGAGGGGGGAGGGGATTGATTAATGGATAATTTCCTTCCTCTACCTCTACTTCGCTCTGGACGAAGGGAAGTCTGTCAGATTGTTGAAAATAGGAAATGAAAGTGAGAGAGTGAGCCACTAGATTCCAAATAACAGACTACGATTTCACACAGCACTGAGTTTTTGCAAAGAAACCAGGGCATGTAGATCAGAGGAAGTAAAACCAACCTGTGATGAACCTTAAACAGCACCATCGCTGTCAGACATGTGTGACTCTCTCTTCACTGCTATTAGCTGCACATTCTTCTTACTGGTAAGTAACATGTTTTAATTGTTGCAAATCTGAAATCCTATTCAAATTAATGATTATTATATACAAAGGAAATCCCCACCCACGTACACACAAATTATATTACATTTGAGAAAGACTACACAGACTTATGTCAGATGCAGCTTTATTGAAGAGGATGCGGTGAAAGTAAGTCACATACTGTAAGATATTTTAAAATGTTGTTGATATGTTTCATGTACTGAGATGTATACACACTATCAGTCAAAGGTTTGGACACACTTTCCTATTCAATTCGATGGGGTTCATTACTATCTGTGACATGGAATAACTGAATACTGGTCTTAATAGTCTCATACTGTGAAGAAAATTTGAAAGGAAAGTCTCCCTCATACAAAAGGACAACATTCAATGTCTATCCTTGTTGCACTATAATGACCAAAACGAGACTTCCCTTTTCCAGGTCTCTGCTGAAGAATGCAGCCAGAGTATTCAGGCCAGACGTGCCACTTTTTATGCACCACAAGGGGGCACTCTATCTCTGTCCTGTGTGGTCCAGCACTGTGGGGACACCTGGACAGGGAACTGGATATGGAAAAATTCAACTGAGGAAAAGACTGTTGAAAACTCTGATCGTCATAATTTGACTAATGTGACAGTCTCTGCAAACGAAACGCGCCTGCTTTTGCATTTCCTGACAGTCAGCCAATTGGATGAAGGTTCCTATAGGTGTACCGTTACATGGAGTCAAGGCAACACTGATTTGGGACACTGGATGTATGTGAAAGGTTCGTAGAATCAAAAAAATATGTTGACTAAATATGCATTATCCTGTGTGTACAGGCATGTATGCATATGCATTTTAACTAATGAGTAAAATTGCTTTTGTTCTTCTGCGTCCTACCCTAGCTGCCCCCTCTGGGAGGAATTTGTTGCATAGGGGTTTGGTCTGTGCTGGTGCTTTTGTTTGTCTTCCCATCATTCTGGGATTGGTTCGTTGTCTGAGTTCAGAGGTCAAGCCTCAGCCACTTCCCAGGACATGTTCCAGATATATAGGTGGGTATAGAGACCAACCACATCTGGCTCCGCGGACTCCACCTCAAGGCTCTGTACCACAGGGACAAAACACCTCTTCTCACATAGGCATTTTCTGTTCTTACTTTTATATACAGATTGTAACACTGACATGAATGTTACTGTGATATTGTTAAAACTGTTTTGCATCTCACAGCTCCCCCCCACCCCCAGCAGCCTGAGACTGAGGTAGGTGAATGTCTTGTTTCGAGACAGGATGTTTGTTACAGTGCTCTGAATGTTATTTTTTTCACACAGCTAGTCTCGAATATACCTTTCAGTTGGTGCATGTGACCATTTTTTTATGAATCAATTTACAGTTGGTGTATGCAGACATTTCCCACGATGCACGGAGGCAACAGGGAGCCACCAGAGAACCAGTCCAGTCCACAGTGTACTCATCGGTCAGATTTTCTTGACTGCAGTCAAGGCAGTATGGAGGTGAAAAGTTGTCTGCTGAGGATCAATTATGTGTTTACATTTTATGGGATACTGGTTGATCATTGTCAGCTTCAGGAAACATAAGCAATGGACTTGTGAAGCTTCCAAGCAGCTAACTCTTGTCGATTCATGTCTGTAGACTGTCCTGGTTACTCTCTGCAGAAGCAGTGACTGTTTTAACTGTCAGGAAGAAAGATGTACCAAAAATCATTCATATGCATGTAGCACAGCAGACGGCAGACAGCAAGAGGAGCAGATGAGGTACCGCAGCATGTATCTACTGTACCACCTGAACAACCAGGAGCTTCTGCAGAGAAAAGACTCAGCTTTGTGCTACATTTTCACCATTGTTAATGCTTTGATTATTTTTGAAATGTGACTGAAGACAAGAAAGCATAGTCTCACCAATTTAAATGTGTTGCATTTTTGTCAGAGCAAATGAGAATCATGAGGTTTGACAGCTTCTGGCATTGCCAACTCCACTGACTAGCTACCTACACATGCTAACATCCCCATTTTATGAAGCTGACAAAAGAGTTTAGCCCATCATTTCAAATGTGTTGACTGTCTCTGTCTATTCACATTCAGGTAGTACAGTCTGGGTTTCCGTACCTTACTGGTAATCTATGGCCATGAACTGTCAACCTAGTTAGAAAGCTAGAAAGAAAACGACGGCAAAGTCATGCTAGCAGGATGGGCTAATACAATGACTGCTAATTTAGCTTGTTAGCTCCCTCAGTTGTCATCCTGTAGCTGTCAAATGCACGCTGCCGGCGACCAAACCACCATGACTGAAACAAGAGAAAGTGGCACTCAACCTACCAGTTTCCATCTTCCTGTGGATCTTGGGAAGCGTTGTCTGTTTGTCTGAATAATCACTGCCTCTTTGTTTATCTCATTCACCGACAGTCAGCCAGTGAGATCATTCGTCCATGGACTGGCGGTCGGTCTTTGACGTGTCCACTGGGCGGGGTTTGCTATCTGTACTATAAAAGGACCCCCGCCCCCTTTCCCACCCATCTCACCACACATGAGCCCAGAAGCAAATAGGGTGAAAATGAAAAAATAAAAGAAAATCATCTATCCAATTAACAGGACTTTCCAGAGGTTTTATTTTTGCTTGCACTATTCCTACTTCTTGTGTTATTTCAACACATCACCAATGCTGGAGCAACATTACAAACACAAACATAAAAGGTCAAAGTCAAACTTAGAGTAACTGCTTACAAAATGCACAGTTATTATTTATCAGTAATCCAAAGTTGTGGTGTAACAATGTCAAAAATGTAGAGAAGGTTCTTTTATTTTGAAGGAACATATCTTTCTCAGCCTATGTGCTGTTATAACATCTAACCCATTACACACAATGCAAAAGCTGTTGGAACGCAGCAAGCTGAGGATAAAACTCAAACACTTAAAAAATAAACATTACTGTGAGAGCCATATGTGACCTTCATCGGGGTCACTATACATCACAGATCAACCAGCTGACAGGAATTTAATGTATATACATCAGTATTGCTCAGTTTTTGTTTCTATATATTGTGGTTCATTACAATTGGCCCCTTTCCTATTGCAAAGTTCATATTCCCACTATGAAGTCATTACTTTCCTGTAATTTAGTATGTGAGCCTCGTGTGTGTGTGTGGAGGGGAGGGGGGAGGGGATTGATTAATGGATAATTTCCTTCCTCTACCTCTACTTCGCTCTGGACGAAGGGAAGTCTGTCAGATTGTTGAAAATAGGAAATGAAAGTGAGAGAGTGAGCCACTAGATTCCAAATAACAGACTACGATTTCACACAGCACTGAGTTTTTGCAAAGAAACCAGGGCATGTAGATCAGAGGAAGTAAAACCAACCTGTGATGAACCTTAAACAGCACCATCGCTGTCAGACATGTGTGACTCTCTCTTCACTGCTATTAGCTGCACATTCTTCTTACTGGTAAGTAACATGTTTTAATTGTTGCAAATCTGAAATCCTATTCAAATTAATGATTATTATATACAAAGGAAATCCCCACCCACGTACACACAAATTATATTACATTTGAGAAAGACTACACAGACTTATGTCAGATGCAGCTTTATTGAAGAGGATGCGGTGAAAGTAAGTCACATACTGTAAGATATTTTAAAATGTTGTTGATATGTTTCATGTACTGAGATGTATACACACTATCAGTCAAAGGTTTGGACACACTTTCCTATTCAATTCGATGGGGTTCATTACTATCTGTGACATGGAATAACTGAATACTGGTCTTAATAGTCTCATACTGTGAAGAAAATTTGAAAGGAAAGTCTCCCTCATACAAAAGGACAACATTCAATGTCTATCCTTGTTGCACTATAATGACCAAAACGAGACTTCCCTTTTCCAGGTCTCTGCTGAAGAATGCAGCCAGAGTATTCAGGCCAGACGTGCCACTTTTTATGCACCACAAGGGGGCACTCTATCTCTGTCCTGTGTGGTCCAGCACTGTGGGGACACCTGGACAGGGAACTGGATATGGAAAAATTCAACTGAGGAAAAGACTGTTGAAAACTCTGATCGTCATAATTTGACTAATGTGACAGTCTCTGCAAACGAAACGCGCCTGCTTTTGCATTTCCTGACAGTCAGCCAATTGGATGAAGGTTCCTATAGGTGTACCGTTACATGGAGTCAAGGCAACACTGATTTGGGACACTGGATGTATGTGAAAGGTTCGTAGAATCAAAAAAATATGTTGACTAAATATGCATTATCCTGTGTGTACAGGCATGTATGCATATGCATTTTAACTAATGAGTAAAATTGCTTTTGTTCTTCTGCGTCCTACCCTAGCTGCCCCCTCTGGGAGGAATTTGTTGCATAGGGGTTTGGTCTGTGCTGGTGCTTTTGTTTGTCTTCCCATCATTCTGGGATTGGTTCGTTGTCTGAGTTCAGAGGTCAAGCCTCAGCCACTTCCCAGGACATGTTCCAGATATATAGGTGGGTATAGAGACCAACCACATCTGGCTCCGCGGACTCCACCTCAAGGCTCTGTACCACAGGGACAAAACACCTCTTCTCACATAGGCATTTTCTGTTCTTACTTTTATATACAGATTGTAACACTGACATGAATGTTACTGTGATATTGTTAAAACTGTTTTGCATCTCACAGCTCCCCCCCACCCCCAGCAGCCTGAGACTGAGGTAGGTGAATGTCTTGTTTCGAGACAGGATGTTTGTTACAGTGCTCTGAATGTTATTTTTTTCACACAGCTAGTCTCGAATATACCTTTCAGTTGGTGCATGTGACCATTTTTTTATGAATCAATTTACAGTTGGTGTATGCAGACATTTCCCACGATGCACGGAGGCAACAGGGAGCCACCAGAGAACCAGTCCAGTCCACAGTGTACTCATCGGTCAGATTTTCTTGACTGCAGTCAAGGCAGTATGGAGGTGAAAAGTTGTCTGCTGAGGATCAATTATGTGTTTACATTTTATGGGATACTGGTTGATCATTGTCAGCTTCAGGAAACATAAGCAATGGACTTGTGAAGCTTCCAAGCAGCTAACTCTTGTCGATTCATGTCTGTAGACTGTCCTGGTTACTCTCTGCAGAAGCAGTGACTGTTTTAACTGTCAGGAAGAAAGATGTACCAAAAATCATTCATATGCATGTAGCACAGCAGACGGCAGACAGCAAGAGGAGCAGATGAGGTACCGCAGCATGTATCTACTGTACCACCTGAACAACCAGGAGCTTCTGCAGAGAAAAGACTCAGCTTTGTGCTACATTTTCACCATTGTTAATGCTTTGATTATTTTTGAAATGTGACTGAAGACAAGAAAGCATAGTCTCACCAATTTAAATGTGTTGCATTTTTAAATATTCATTCATTCATTCATTTTCTACCGCTTAGTCCCTGAGCGGGGTCACGAGGG